>NC_081190.1:65067644-65217009 GCF_902713425.1 Acipenser ruthenus
AAACAAAGGAACAATTTAAATAACCAGGGCAATTATCTAATTAAGACACCACTAAATCAATTAAAAAAAACGACATGTGCAATAAAGCAACGTACAACAAAACATTTGAACGAAGCCTGGTTACCTAGGAGAAAACAGATTACAATCCCCTTATCAAGTAGTCCTGCTACAGCAGCATGCTATTTCACATGTTACAACTGCACACAATCACAGGTACAGTCACCAATTCGAGACACAACATTTGTAAAATATAAACATACTGAATTCATTGCAGTCATCAGCTGCATAGATTAACCATTCAGCAGAATGTGGAAACAAACAAGTGAATACAGATATTAAGCTACTGTTTTAGTACAGTATCACTTTAGTGTCTTAGCAAGTTGTTTTATTTTAAGCCGTTGAATATGATAGCAACCAACTTGCTCCTGAAGTATCACCCACCCAGCAAACACTTGCACTGTCGACCGGTCACTGTTCATCACAGCTACCGTACACAGCCCTTGGCGGAGGAATCAGCGACGGACGCTTCACAGCCTCTGGTACAAACAATCCTATTTCGATCTTTTTTTACATAAGGTTTTATATGTAATGTTTTCTTTACGTGTGCATAGTGGCGCTTTGTCTAGTTTTAACACATGTACATAGATGATAAACGTATAGTTATTAAATCACTAAATATGACCAATAAATGACCGATCGACAGTGCAGACAATCAACTAACTAGGCTGCCTGAGCTACACATTTGCAGTTTGTTTTTTTTGTTTTTTTGGAGCGTGAAATCACTCTCAAAAAAGATTTGTAAGCGTAGACTGAGTTTCGAGCGTGCGCAGAAAAAACTGTAAATGTTGAAAAGGGACTCGAGCGCGCGCAGAATAGAACCGTAATTGAAAAAAAAAAAAATTGAGAGGTTGTATTTTTTTCATTTTACAGTTACAAACTGCATTTCTGCGCGCTCGTATTTTTGATAGCAATTTCACTCTCAAAAGTGTCGAGCGAGCGGAAAGCAGATTTGTAAGTGTAAATTAGAACCGTAGTATTTTTTCCCCCATTTTACAGTTACAAACTGCGTTTTACAGTTTTAAACTGCGTTTCTGCGGTCACGGATTGATAGCTATTGGAAGCCTATGGCAAGCCAAGTTATCATTTAGAGATATCTCGATATATTTTAAGATATCTCTAAATCGTTTCAAAACATGTCTAAATATTTTAAGGTATCTTCAAATATTTAAAGGTACCGCATCGCAAAATTATTTTCACTTATCTTTTAAATTGAGCTTTTTCATTTAGCATTTTCAGATATACAGTATCTTTAAATCATTTTAAGATATCTCAAAATCATTAAATCAAACATCCTGTTCATTTAGGGATATCTCTAAGGGGACAGGAAGTCCATTCAAAACATAGAGCATTTTCACAGGAAGTCATTTAGAGATACCTTGAAATTACTTACAGTTTATTTTGAGATACTGTATCTAAATGTTTTGGTAACATGGAAAGAGATTAGGGTACATTGTTTCACAAAGTTGTACCCAATTCAAAACATCTGTGTATCTTAATTTCTGTTTTGCATCCTACAATATAACTGAGTTGGAATATGTAATATAACCTGATGTAAAGTGAATACAAGCACCCAATTTCAGTCACAGTGACATAATAGCAAGCACATTATAAAGGAGAAACATCCTACAGCTAGAACTGTGTTTGAGAAATATCAATCAATTAAATTACGTTTATGTTGTGCTTCTTATGGCAAAGCCATCTCCAAAGAGCTTCAGAATCAAATAAAGTAAAAGGCCAATGAAACGAACTGCAGTTATAGTAAGGGCCATTTTCTGATAAAGTACATAAAATGGTAAAATAGAGTAAACTGATTCCTAAAGAATTATATTTTAACAGAAAGTTTAACTATTAATCAATATAAGCATGATCATTATAGTAGCAGCACTTAACTAGAAGTGTGTGTGTTGGGGGAGTTGATAACAAAGTAAAGATCAGAAATTCAATTTTTTTTCAAGCTTTTCCAGTTTCTTTTTTATATCCTCATAATTCCAATGCTTTCTCCTGGTTCTTATCAGCTGCCCTAGTGTTGTGTGTCACTGCTGCACCCAACCAATGCTGAAGTTATAACCAGGGTTGTATAGTTTGACTAGAATATTGACAAGCTTCTCATCATTGCTCTCTTCACACCTCTGCAGGATCCTCTTGCCCCATCCCTGCCACAGACTGTCATCACTGAAGCTGATGATGAAGAAATTCTCAGGGGAGTCCCTCTTCAGCTTTTCTGCTTCTTCATTTACAATATTCCAAATAGCACTATACAATCCTAATATGTATTAAAAACAATACAATATACCCTCAATATTCATTCTTTTAATAAGGCCTTACAGGGCATGCGACATTAAAGGAACACCGATATAGAACTGGAGTGCATGAGAATGGGTTATGTATGGAATGTAGTGGAAAGGAAACAGTGGAGCATCTGAGGGATTGCAATATTTCCAATATTTTTTTTGAAATGGTACAGGTGATAGAAAAATAGAAAAAGGTATTATTGGGTGTATTGCAAAATATATTAGGAAGACTCAAGAATATTTAACATACAGAGATTTTAAAAGGTTAAGTGTTGACAGCAGTTTTAATAGCTAAATCTGAACAGTAGGTGGTGACAATAAGTTTTGCTAGAAACTTGGTGACCATTAACAGAACAGAAGAAGAAACAGGAGAGAAGAAGGGACGGTAGGTGTGGGACTTGGTATTCGGTGTGCCGCTATAGAGGGGAGTGCTCGGAAGACGCATTTTGTCGGTGTCCTGCGGTGTTAAAGCCAGGTGAGTATAATTCTAAAAGTAAAGTGTTTGGCATTTGGAAATCTTGCATATTGAATAAAGCTCCAAGACATGTGGTTACTTCCCGGTCTCAGGTTGTGTTTTTGTTGGATCAAAGCATTAAAGCGGCAGGTTAAGAGCCCCATACCTTCTGTTTGCTTATTATTACTAAACGCTGTGTCCTTCTCCTCTCATCTGGTTTAAAACGGGGAAAGCCTTTTTATTTGATTTCGCTGGCCAGCAATTACGGTTGGGGAGGCATTTCTTCTTTGTCAAAGTAGGTCAGTCAGTTTGGGGCTTGCCTTCAGTGCACTGTAAAGGCCTGGTCTCGCAGGCGACAACAAGGTGGCCACACACTGGCGACATTTCTCCCACTTAGGACGGTGTTCTATTTTTCAGGCAACACGAGGGCAACATTTTCAATAACAGCCAATTAAATTTGATAGTAGTGTCACATGATAAGGCTCGACCATAACGTCAGACCGTGTATATGATGCATTCTGATTCCTGCATTTCATCCAATTAATTGTATGTAGTCTATAGATATGCATTACAGTGTGTATGTGGATAAGCGAATGTTAATGTCCACAATTACAATACATATTTAAACTATGAATACTATTCTACAATAATAAAATACACGTGTAGCATATTTTTTAAAATAGTTTTTTTTATTAATTTGCTGTGTATGCAGTTATTTAATTAAATAATAATAATTATTAAATTTGGCATGGTTTTGTTTGTAGAAGGTGGGTGTTACTAACTGGTGCGGGTGAGGACAACAGCCACCTAACTGACCTGCTAGTTAGTTAAGAACATAAAGTTTACAAACGAGATGAGGCCAATCTTGCTTGTTTGATTGTTAGTAGCTTATTGATCCCAGAATCTCATCAAGCAGCTTCTTGAAGGATCCCAGGGTGTCAGCTTCAACAACATTACTGGGGAGTCGGTTCCAGACCCTCAAAATTCTTTGTGTAAAAAAGTGCCTTCTATTTTCTGTTCTGAATGCCCCTTTATCTAATCTCTATTTGTGACCCCCGGTCCTTGTTTCTTTTTTCAGGTCAAAAAAGTCCCCTGGGTCGACATTGTCTGTACCGTTTAGAACTTGGAATTCAGATCACTGCGAAGTCTTCTTTGTTCAAGACTGAACAGATTCAATTCTTTTAGCCTGTCTGCATACGACATGCCTTTTAAACCCGGGATAATTCTGGTCGCACTTCTTTGCACTCTTTCTAGAGTAGCAATATCCTTTTTGTAACGAGGTGACCAGAACTGAACACAATATTCTAGATGAGGTCTTGCTAATGTATTGTAAAGTTTTAACATTACTTCCCTTGATTTAAATTCAACACTTTTCACAATATATCCGAGCATCTTGTTGGCCTTTTTTATAGCTTCCCCACATTGTCTAGATCAAGACATTTCTGAGTCAACATAAACTCCTAGGTCTTTTTCATAGATTCCTTCTTCAATTTCAGTATCTCCCATATGATATTTATAATGCACATTATTATTGCCTGCGTGCAGTACCTTACACTTTTCTCTATTAAATGTTATTTGCCATGTGTCTGCCCAGTTCTGAATGCTGTCTAGATCATTTTGAATGACCTTTGCTGCTGGAACAGTGTTTGCCACTCCTCCTATTTATGTGTTGTCTGCAAATTTAACAAGTTTGCTTACTATACCAGAATCTCTCTCTCTCTCTCTCTCTCTCTCTCTCTCTCTCTCTCTCTCTCTCTCTCTCTCTCTCTCTCGATTTGTATGTACAAATAATGTGATATCTTTTAACAATTATAAGTCGTCCTGGATAAGGGTGTCTGCTAAGAAATAAATAATAAATACAAATATAACTGGGTTTATATAATGTGTGTCAGTCTGCCAGTCTATTAAATTAATCATTAAATTAATCCTTAATCCTTGGGGACCCCTGTATACTACTGCTGACTTTTCAAATACAGTTGCTTTCCTGTGTGTTTTTATTAACTATTTGGTTTTGTTGAAGAATCCTTGCTGGGGAAATCTGTTTCTATCTATCCACCATCGGTCAATGAGAAATGCAATTGTTGCTAGGCCCTTGTCTAAGGACCCTTCCTGTTGAATACAGTGTATTTTTTAGCTGCCTTTATTTAAATGTTAAACCTTTAGGTAGAGTTCGGGGGGCGAGAGCTAGGGCTTTTCTAATTTCAGCCTGTCAATCATCATTAATCTCTATGTCAATCATCATCGAAATCCTATTTAAAGCTTAGTCACATCTATCTCCCTTTTCAAATGTTTTGCTTTTCCCTCCTCCTCCTTTTGTACCATGTGCCTCTGTCATCAGTCCCCGCTGGGGGGCAAGTGATCTCACTGCCCAACCTTGGGTCAGGCTATGTCACTATGTCACCCCCGGCCACACCTATCCTCTCGCAGCTCATGCGCTATTACTTAACTAAAATCAGAGGCTCATTCTTTCTTCATACTATTTGCTCAGGTTTTAGCCTGCTGTGTGCTTAGCGCTCAATGTCCCAACTAACCTTTCTACTTTCTACCTATTTCCAGATTCCCTGAGGGAGCTCTCTGCTCCCATCGCAAGCAGCTCTCCAATAAACAGGGTAACTACTTTTCTGTCCGTTCAATTTTCAGGTTTGCATCCACTACCTATTCCACCCTCCAGGGATTCAGGTTTGCATCCGCTACCTATCCTCAAGGGGTGCTGGGTACAGTCTTGGAGGCCACACCTCTCCTCATATAGCAAGACAACCTCTTTTATATTTTCTGTAGAGGTCTCTCTACCAACTCAAACTACAAACTAACAAACTATTCTTATAGCCTGGGCTCCTACCCGTGAACTGACTTTCTCTTATTAAAACTGTGATAGATTGTATTGTTTATTTGAACTGATTTTTATGTAACTGTGTGATTATTGTAATAAAACATTTTGGACTCTGCCTCTGCCACTCTGTTACTATCTCTGGTCACTTTACCTCTATTCAGCGAACCTGTTGTGTTTCCTGAAAAACGGACAAGGGTTTTAACTGGCCAAATGAAGTCAAAATGTTATAAGTTCAGGAGGCTCCCGAGTGGCACATCCAGTAAAGGTGCTCCATGTGGAGTGCAGGATGTGGCCTATAGTCTGGACGTTGCGAGTTCGAGTCCAGGCTTTTCCTTTGCCGACCGAGGACGGGAGGGAGGGTTAGGTCAGCCAGGGTGTCCTCGGCTCACCCCGCACCAGCGACCCCTGTAGTCTGGCCTGGCGCCCGCGGGCTTGCCTGTAAGCTTCCTGAGAGCTGTGTTGCTGCCACCTGGTCTGAATGCCAACTCCACTTTGTTGCATTCACATTTTCATTCATTTAAGGGCTGCGCAAACTGATCTAATCAATACTATACAGCGCATTCTCAGCCACTGTCCAGACGGGAAGAAAAAAAACAACTAAGAAGCCTAAATACTACTAATACTGTATGAGCGAAATGCTATTGTTGTTTGTGTGTGTGTGTGTGTATATGTCTGGAAGTTCTTGGGAGAGGTATAACTTTATTTTTTTTGCGATCGTGCCTTTCAAAAGCTGTATATTTAGTAAAAGTCAAGAACTGACAACGGTGTATCTTTTCACACATGTAGAGTAATATAAAAGTGAAAATCATCCAATTGACTGCTTTGGCACCTGTGTGTGTATATATACAGTGCCTTGCATAAGTATTCACCCCCCTTGGACTTTTCCACATTTTGTAGTGTTACAACCTGGAATTAAAATGGATTTAATTGGGATTTTTACCATTTGATTTACACAACATACTTAACACTTTGAAGGTGCAAAATATTTTTTATTGTGACACAAAGGTTAATTAAACAAAAAAAAAGACATTTGTTGGTTGCATAAGTATTCACCCCCCTGAGTCAATACTTGGTAGAAGCACCTTTAGTAGATGAAATGACCCCGTGTGGTTACTGTCCCCTGCTGTACCTCGCTGAGTTCGGAGCTCTGTTTGGACTGAACCTCATATCTGGCTGTGTTTAATACCGACAATACCGACGTTAATAATGAGAATTATGAATAATATTAATACTACAAGCCTAATAATAATACACTAATAACTATAAAACAGCTCTACATTTAAAAAAAAAATGAAATTAAATGATACAAAATTGAAATCAACAATTTTTACCATCTTATTTAGCCAATTTAATACATAACTTCATAAGTCGAAACCAGTTCATCGTTCTTGACAAACGTATTTGTCAATCCTGCCTGTCATCTCCACTTGTTTCCTGCAGGTGTCCATTCCGTCCGCTCACTCTGATCACTGATGAAAAATGCTCAGGAGCGCTCTGAGCGGCTCAGCGGGAGTGGAACTGAGCGAGTCGTTAAGTTGATTTTTTTACTGAGCCGCTCACTTACTTAACGCACCCACTGTTTTTTTGTATTCGGCCGATGAAGGACTTGTAGTCCGAAACGTCCTGATAATTGATTTGTAATCAATTATTCTACCTTTTTAAGTACCTGAAATATCCTTTTCTCTTTTTTCTTTTATTATATATATATATATATATTTATTTGCAGAAAATGACAACTGGTCAAAATAACAAAAAAGATGCAGTGTTGTCAGACTTCGAATAATGCAAAGAAAATAAGCTCATACTCATTTTTAAACAACACAATACTAATGTTTTAACTTAGGAAGAGTTCAGAAATCAATATTTGGTGGAATAACCCTGATTTTTCAAGCACAGCTTTCATGCGTCTTGGCATGCTCTCCACAAGTCTTTCACATTGATGTTGGGTGACTTTATGCCACTCCTGGCGCAAAAATTCAAGCAGCTCGGCTTTGTTTGATGGCTTGTGACCATCCATCTTCCTCTTGATCACATTCCAGAGGTTTTCAATGGGGTTCAGGTCTGGAGATTGGGCTGGCCATGACAGGGTCTTGATTTATTATTATTATTATTTATTTCTTAGCAGACGCCCTTATCCAGGACGACTTACAACTGTTACAAGATATCACATTATACGTTATTTCACATTATACAGATATCACATTATTTTTACATACAATTACCCATTTATACAGTTGGGTTTTTACTGGAGCAATCTAGGTAAAGTACCTTGCTCAAGGGTACAACAGCAGTGTCCCCCACTGGGGATTGAACCCACAACCCTCCGGTCAAGAGTCCAGAGCCCTAACCACTCTTCCACACTGCTGCCCTGGTGATCTGGTGGTCCTCCATCACACCTTGATTGACCTGGCTGTGTGGCATGGAGCATTGTCCTGCTGGAAAAACCAATCCTCAGAGTTGGGGAATATTGTCAGAGCAGAAGGAAGCAAGTTTTCTTCCAGGACAACCTTGTACTTGGCTTGGCTTGGCTTGAGGGGGGAGGAGAAAATATGTGCTGCAGGACTACATTTCCCAGAATTCCACAGGGTTACCATTTTAAAGTGAAGCACCTGAGGCTGATTAAGGCAGGGGAAACCCTATAGAGTAGGCGGATGGAGAAAGGCCATGTGCAGAGCAGACCTGTGTAAACAAGAAAAGGTTCTGCGTGAACATAGGGTGAACCTATTTGTGTGTGAAACAACTGGGTTTTGACTGGTAAACAGCTTAGCTGTCTGGTGTTAGTTAAAAGCTTGCAAAGTACAGTTTAGTACTCCACGTATTTTGTGTTTTGCTAGTTTATTTTCTGTAATTCATAAAAGTGCATGAAAGTGCCTAAAAAGTACTGTTCTGTGTCTTGGTCTGCTTTTAAAAGGGTGCAATGAATTTGAGCCGTCAGGCTTTGTTACTATATATACAGTGTATATATATAGTTGTAGGCAAAAGTTTACATACCCCAATGGGAATTTATCATTTCTAGAAATTTCTCAAAAACAAATAATTGCAGGAAAAATCTTTTGTAGCAAAAGTTTTTGCTTTTGTGGATGAGGAACAAGTTACAAGATTTCTACAATTATTTATTTTAGCAATTATTTTTTGCAAAATTCAAAGAATGCTAATTCAAAAGTATTCATACCCTGACAAGGGAAATGAAATTAATAGCTAGTTGAGGTACCTTTAGCAATAATAACCTATTTTAAACAATTAGGATATTTGTCAATGAGCTTTTGGCATTATTCATTAGTGATTTTTGACCATTCTTCAACAAAGCATTGTTCCAGTTCATTCAAATTTCGAGGACTTCTCTTGTGCACAGCCTTCAACTCATACCAAAGATTCACAATCGGATTTAGATTGGGACTTTGACTAGACCATTCCAGAACCTTGATTTTATTCTTCTTTAACAATTCTGAAGTAGATTTTGATGTGTGCTTTGGACTTTCTCCAAACGTAACGACTATCAGCATGACCAAATAGCTCGATTTTTGTTTCATCACTCCACAAAACATTTGACCAGAACTCATATCCATCATTTAAATGCCGTTTTGCAAACTTTAAGTGATTGTCCTTGTGACGTTTTCCTAAGAGTGGCTTTTTCTTTGGCCTGCGACTACTGAGACATTCACCATGCAATACTTGACCTATGGTTGAAATGGAAATCCCAGTCCCACCTGCAGCCAATTCACTTTGAATATCTTTGGCAGTCAATCTCGGATTGTTATTAACCTTCCTCACAATTCTTCTTCTTGTTCTTGGTGAAAGAACCTTCTTTCTTCCAGACCGAGGGAGCATTGTGACAGTACCATGAGTCTTGTACTTCTTGATAATAGAAACAATATTTGAAATTGTGATACTGAAATGCTTGGAACTATCCTTCTCCAGCTTTATGACAATAACTCATTTTCTTCAGATAGATCTTTACTTTGTCCCATATTGACTTACTGGTAATGACAGCAATCATCCTATGCCTAACCCTTTTATACTTTCTAAGAATGTTCACCTACAATCCAGCATTTTCTAGACTTTTCTAGAATTAGGTTCTTCATTATCATATTGAAATTTCTAGCACCTTGTAGACAATACTATCATAGCATCAAAGGGTTTGAATTAGCATTTTTGGAGTTTTGCAAAAAAAAAAAAAAAATCTATTTCTTGTAACTTTTTTTGATAATCTACAAAAATACATTTTTCCTAAAATTCTTTGTTTGAGATTCTCTAAAATGAATAAAAACACCATAATGGTACAACACTGGCAAGAAGCAGCTTGTTTAGAGGAGTTAGATTGTGGTTCTAAGCAGTTCTGTGTTTGTTTTATACTTAATTCTTCTAATGCTTTCAGAAAGTATGCTTTCAGTCATTGCCCTTTAGTCAGTCTTCCTGAGCTATAATGGATCTTGAACATGTGCAATAGAAAAGTGTTAAAAATACAGCTTAGTGTCCGATACATCAGCTTAGTGTCCAATACGAATAAATCATACGATAAATATAGAAAATGCATCTGCACCTTGGACTTTGGTATGTACTACATCAGTACGTTGTTATAAAGTGGAAAGGTGTGTCATTTTTTTCACAGTCTCTTGCGTTGGCTGACCTAGAAAGACAACCCAGTGCCCTCGGCAGGTTCTTATTTTTTGAGTATATAGATTCACTGGCTTCTAAGCAACTACAGAAGAGCAAACACGATTGGAAGTCTTCACTCCATAGCAAATATCATAGGTATCACAATGAGGATTTTGTTCTGTTTAGCTATCCTTCTGCACGCTGCTACCTGTTCACTATATGACATTGGTAAGATCGTCTATCTGTCTCTGTCTGTCTGTCTACTATATAGTGAGATTGTATTTATACCTTCAAGGGACAGAATATCTGTCTTTTTTTAAAACCTATTATACAATAATGTGCCAATTTATTAGAACACCTCGATTTGTCATTTATATCCTTAAATACCTACCTGCATGAAAACCTCTTTGTGTGAGACTTAGTAATTAGTGATGTAGAAACAATAGGCACTCTTGTGAAAATGCTAGATCACTTTGTGCTTTAATAGGCATCTTGAACAACTTTAAAAAAGTAACATGCATTTTACCATTTGTGTATGTGTGTTCCTTTTTATCTTATTATTTTTTAATGAATTCCACACATGGCCTATCATCAATTAAATCAGACAATTGCTAATTTGCTTATTTGACAATTTTCCAAGATTATCAGTTACAGTGGTTTGGATTTCATATGCACAACAAATCAAAACAACAGAAGCAATGGGGTGTTCTAATACATTTTCACACTACTGTAGCAATCTATTTTGATTAACTGGTATCAAACATTTACACAAGAGACACAGGATTTAAAGGGTTATCTGCTGTTCAGTTTAGTTTATTCACTTTTGGGCCTGCAGGGCCAGCACAGGTACAGCTCAATAGTGAAAGCATCGCGAATACAAAGAGACATCTAAATAAATATATTAGAAAAATAAAAACACATGATCACAGTTTCATTATAGCTTAAACAATTTCAAGCACAGATGCCACTGAACTGCAAATTTAAAGCCAGAGAGGCATGGCAATATATTTTAGTCTCGTCAAGGGTTGGTTTCGAAAACCCAAGTGTAAAGCAATACAGAGCTTCTCCACCTCCCTTTAATCCACATTGCTCCAGGATTATTTAGTACTGTACATGTTGGCTTGTTCTTTATTTCCATTAAGACATCTTTCTTTTTTTTCACCAGTTATTTCAGGGGTTTTTGAGTCCAGTATCACTACATTTAATTACACTCAATCCAGAGAGTACTGTCTGTCGCAGAATGCAGCTTTAGCAACCTTAGAGCAGGTGACCAGTGCTCAGAACACCAGCTTCCAGACCTGCAGGTAACGTATGCACTGAGAGTGTGGTTAGAATTGAACACATTCAGTACCATATAAATTTTCAGAATGTTTAATTTAATTTCTTACTTTTTAATTTGTCATTTTGTGTCATTCTCTGCTGTTTATGTTTGCACTGCTTATTAAATATTCTACTTCGAAAAGCTGAACTTCTGAAATGCGGCAAGTTTTCTAAATGGCCACTGGGGGTGTGTGTAAGTCATTTCAGCCACACCTCTGCAACTGATCTGTAAAGTCAATGGAAAAACATCTTTCACAAGGAACTGGAAATTAGAGATGCACACCACCCTAGTGGGTCAGAGTTCTCACTTCAGAAATTCAGCTTTTAGACAATGCTTGAAAAAAGCTGTGATAGTAATCCTGAAAAATAGTAATCTAAGCAGAAAAAAAACTATAGAGAGTGATAGAGGTCATAGTAGGATATTAAAATGGAAATAATTGAAGTACTTACAAATGATTCAACCTCTTACATTGGGGTCTGTTTCACCTTGATTACACTATGTAACACAATTTTTGTTCCTGGGTAGTAAGTGTTATTTCCTAATTACTTCTGCCTCAAAAGCATAGAAAATGGCTATTATTCCCCACAAACTTTGCTTTTGTGACCAGGACAGTGATATTTTGAAATTTACCTATTTTCAATGAGAAAACGGGCGAATTTGTGTCTCTTCGTTCACATAAAGTAAAAAAAAAAACAACATATGAATCCAAATTAACATGTATTTATACTAAAGTAATACAAAAATGACTACAAAAGATTTAGAAGTGAGTAGTTTTTCAAGATTTACGATTATACTGTAAATCACTTTCACGAATCAGCCCCCAAATGTAGTCTCCCATCATGTTCTCGTTATACTGTCCTTGGTAGTGGCGTTCAAAGTCCAGTATATCCTGGTGGAAGCGCTCGCCTTGCTCCTCCGAGTACGCTCCCATGTTCTCCTTGAATTTATCAAGATGAGCATCAAGGATATGGACTTTGAGGGACATCCTACAGCCCATTGTGCCGTAGTTCTTCACCAGAGTCTCAACCAGCTCCACATAGTTTTTGGCCTTGTGATTTCCCAGGAAGCCCCGAACCACTGCGACAAAGCTGTTCCAAGCCGCTTTCTCCTTACTAGTGAGCTTCTTGGGGAATTCATTGCACTCCAGGATCTTCTTTATCTGTGGTCCGACGAAGACACCGGCTTTGACCTTTGCCTCAGACAGCTTAGGGAAGAAGTCTTGAAGGTACTTGAAGGCAGCCGACTCCTTATCTAGAGCTCTGACAAATTGTTTCATAAGGCCCAATTTGATGTGCAGTGGTGGCATCAGCACCTTCCGGGGGTCCACCAGTGGCTCCCACTTGACGTTGTTCCTCCCCACAGAGAACTCGGTCCGCTGTGGCCAGTCCCGCCTGTGGTAGTGCGCCTTGGAGTCCCTACTGTCCCAAAGGCAAAGATAGCAGGGAAACTTGGTAAAACCGCCTTGGAGACCCATCAGGAATGCCACCATTTTGAAGTCTCTTATGACCTTGATGCCATCTCAGAAAAATGCAGATATGTATCCACTTAGGCAGCTGGAACTAAACTGAACTGGTGGGCTTAAGGCCCCTGTATTTAAACTACTATTTATATTACTGGAAAGTTCTAGAAAGTTCTAGAAGTTACTCCAAGTTTACTCAGCACTGAATCTATCTGAAATGTTCTGGAAAATAGGTAAATTTCAAAATATCATTGTCCTGGTCACAAAAGCAAAGTTTGTGGGGAATAATAGCCATTTTCTATACTTTTGAGGCATAAGCAATTAGGAAATAACACTTAATACCCAGGAACCAAAAAAAAAAAATAATAAATTGTTACACGGTGTTACCATTATCAAATACATTATCTTGGTTGAGTCAATTGAAAATAACCCATAATCTGCACAACCCACATACCAATACATTGAATTCCGTTTACATTGCAATCGAATATCAATAAAAAAACAAAAAAAACAACATGTGTTTTGAAGGATCCTTCCACATTACAATTTGAATACATTGCTCTGTACTTGTAATATTCTCATATCATGTAAACCTAATTTTTAAAGCATCAGAGATTTTATACTACAATCTATTTCTGAACCACATTCAGTTTGACTTTTTTTATGGAAGTAAATGCTTTGGCTCACCCTTCATTTTCATGATGTAACTTTTCGATGGCAGGTATGGATGGGTGGAAGAGCAGTGAATTCTTCTTGCCCGTACCACAGCGATCAAGACTTGTGGCAACAGTAATATAGGCATCATTAAAAAAGGGCCCTGTGGATACTACACTGCACCCAGTGCCTACTGCTACAAAACCAATGGTAACCATCTCGGGTCTCTTGAGTTCGAGAGCTAGTGTGTTCTAGTGGAAATGCCTGGTTATTTGATTTATAAGCTGGTTAATTTAGTTTGTGTGCTTTACTGTACTGCTACACATGTACATCGTTTGTAAAACACTTTCTTAAAAACAATTCTTTGTTATGTACAATACAGTAAATACCACAAAACACTAAAACAAATATTGCAAAGCTGATTGAGATTGGCGTGGTAAGATGTACAATAATACAATGTTGCTTGGTCTCTGCTCAGTTCCTTTACAAGTCTTTCATTTCCCAAAAAGATTTCTGTGCATCTTCCTGATCTAGTTAACTGTACAACCAGTTCCATGTATAACGCCTATTCAGAATTAAAACATAACAGCAAAGGATATGACAATACTGAAGAGGTTTTGGAATACAGTGGTAAAAATCAGTTCGGCTCTGTTTCTTCACACAGTGTCTTTTACAGATGTATACGTGGTCTATCCTCCATTTGGGAACAGTACCATGACATACAGTGAAGCTATGCAACGGTGTTTATCCCTTGGTGATAGCTTGGCATCAAAGAAACAACTGAGTAGTACATCCACACCCATCCCTGACGGCATGTAAGTAATAAAACTGCTTTTCATTGCGGGCGGGGCAGGGTGGGGTGGGGTGGGGTGGGGGTAGGGGGGCAGAGAAACTCCCTAAGGGCCTTATTATCTCAATGGCACTCTGCAGTGCTGACAAACCTTTTCTTTGGAACTAGACTGACACTTAAAAAATCTACAAAAACAATATACCACTATTTGTTTTATTTTTTGTCTTGATCTAAATCAGGGTTGGCCAAAGCTGGCCCTTCCACTCCTGGTCTTTGTTCCAGCTCTGTTCTAAATTGTTTAAACCCTTAAGGTACACTGGGATTTGAGCGGCTGTTGAAACAGTTTCTTCTTAAAATACATTTGAGAGTGACTCAAGTGACACAGGGAGGAAACTGACAATTTGGATGACCAGATCCAACCTGTCAGTACATTTTAAACCATGTTTCATGCGCCTCATTGCAAAAAAAAAAAAAAAGTTAGCATAATTTTATTCGTGGGACACATACTTCCTTTGTACCTTAAAGGGTTAATTGAACCAATTAAAGCTAGATCCAGACCCTGAAGTAGTTTACTATATAATTTTACCTGTTAAACCTGGAGTGGAATGGTCCTCGAGGACAGTGATTTGACACCCCTGATTTAAACAGTGGAGGATCTCATCCTTGAAGCTGGTCTATTACAGTCCAGCATACTTGTATTATATGATGTTAATCAGGAGGGAGGGAATCTGTGTGACATCAGTGGGATTAATATAGAGTTGAAGGTCGATCCCTCAGTATACTGCATTGTCTTTCTCCTTACAGACCTGCGTGGAGCAAAGACAAGGACGTGGTTCAGTTCTCCAGTGGAAAGCTGACAGTTACTCCATGTGTCAACAAACCCAGCCAGCTTGCTTCAGCCTACTGCTTCAACCCAAATAGTAAGATTTATTTGTAATACTTTCAAGAACTATAACAAATCCTACAGGATATGATATGAACTGTTTAATAGTTGCATAAAACAATTGGATTTTGAATCTTTTTTTCTTTTCTTTTTGGCAGTCACAGACTTTATTCCAGTAATCAAGGATGACAAATGTAAGCAGTCACTCCCCACTCAAATATAATACATTATACTCTCAATGTGATTTGCCTGTCTGAAATGAACTTTTTTTATATTGTTTATATTTTAGTGTGGCTCAAGATTGCCATAGTTTGCATTATCTCCTCTATATTTATCATCTTACTCATGGCTGTCACCTTCATGAAAGGGTAAGAAAATTAAGCACTTTTTTGTGTCTCTGTGTTATTTTTCAATTTTAAACACACTGATAAATGCACCAGTTACTTTTCTTGTAAGGTATGAATTTGATTGTAGAATCTACTGCATTAAGTTACATAAGATATAGAAATTGATATAAGATAATACTCTTATACTGTATGTATAACAGTCAGTAACTAATTGTATTTTTTTTTTGTTTTGTTTTGTTTCCAGGAATAAGTGCATCTGCTGTGTCAAACGTAAAAAGCCAGCGGAAGACTCTACCCTAGAGAGAGGCCAAGGCTTTGACACAGTCAGAGGACTGCATCGTGATAGGATTCCATCATACCAGATCAGTGGCGCAAGAACCAAGCCACCTGTATTGAGTAAGGCCTTAAACACTGGCTACAGCTCTCATTACTCTAACCATGGCTTTGAATCCACACCCGAGGCCAGTAAGCAGAACTTTGCCAAAACTTATGTGGACCATGACCGTTATGAGTACAGCAATGCTGCCTTTGATAATACTTATTAAGACATCAAATCTGACTTGACTCCGCGGTTAAGCAGTGATGACTGACACAAATCAGCGACCTCTGGAATTGAATGGACTTCCTCCCACTGTATTTTTTTTTTAATGTGTTCTACATAAAAAAATAGTCAAAATGATTTTTTTTAGTTTGTTTTAGTATTTCAAAAAATTATTTTAGTATTTTACACCCTCTTGATTAAATCTGAAAAATTGTGCTGCTGTTCTTATAGCAGCCAAGTAATAAATAACAAAAAAATATGATTACTACAGACTTTGTGCATTAAATAAATAAATAAATAAATAAATAAATAAATAAATAAATAAATAAAAAGTTGTTGTTTGGTATTTTTTAAAAGCAACTAAAATGGAACGGGGTTCCAGGTTTTGCTATGAGTTTAGTCAAGCATATTGTATGGAAATAACGAGCTAAGGTGTGTCTGGGCAAGCTCATAAAAAACTGCAATGGCTCAGAATTCCATGTAATTGTAACCTTAATTCTACCAAACGTTTATGTTTGCTATGACTGTACAGGAAATATGTGGAGTTTTATTACTAGGGTGTTAAAAACAAAATGTACTTAACAGACTATTAAGCTTTTTGGTTTTAGTTATTAATAATAATAATAATAATAATAATAATAATAATAATAATAATAATAATAATAATAATAATAATAATAATAATAATAATAATAAAAGTAGGTGTTTAAATATTGTAGGTGAAATTGGTATGTATATTTGGTAAGTTTTACTCGAGGAGCTGAACCTGAGGGTGGTGTGCGTGTGTGTGACACCATAAAGATAGCAAAGCTATGTTCAAAACTGGAATCAGTTATAACTTGTTTAAAAGGCTAGTATATGGTAATAGAAATAGTTTAGAGTTTACATGCTGCTATTTGTTATATAATTTATTGTTTTTTTGTCTTTTGTAAATGTTAGGCAATAAGGACTAAAATCTGTAAATTGTTTCATACCTTATTTCCTGTGGTTTAATTTCTGTTCCTGGGTGTGTCAGAGAACCTTTACCCAAGTCCTTCAAAACACAGCTACTGAAGAAAGGAATGATGTACAGTACTTGTGTCATTCAATCCTTGTTAAACTACTGGTCATAGCAGTAAATACCACAAAACACCAGCAAATGCTGTTATGCACAGTTTTATAGGCAAATGCTATGCAATGTCACTTCTATACATGCTGCATCTGCCGTTAGACACAGAAGTGACAGATAATTCCTTTAGGTCAGGTGAGGTCAAAGTTGTCTCTTCCATTCCTGGTCTTTGTTCCAACCCAAATTGTTTAATTGAACCTGCATCCAGACCAGGGCCGGATTAAAGGACATGGGGGCCCTACGTTAACCCATATTTTGGGGGCCCTATGCACATGGCGAATGGTGTTATTGGCATATTGGTTAATCCGGCCCTGCGTTGGGGACAGAGAGAGTGAGCGGAGCAGAGCGAGCCAATTATATATGGAGCGGGGGGAGCGGAGTGGCGTAGTTGCTGGAGTGGAGCGTGGTGCAGACATTTCCAGCCTGCTCTTTCACAGCACTGAGAAGAACTGAGCACGGTTTTGCTCCAAAACGAGTTTGCACCAAAAATGTAAAGAAGAAGGTGACAAATACAGATGCAGTCACTGTAAAGTATTTTCCATCATGCCTTTGCATGGTAACCATTAATTTTCCAGTTTCAAACCAAAATTAGGCACTTTTATGTTTTGCAGACTTGAGAATTGCATTTAAAAAAAAAAAGCTTTTATATTCAATGATTCGTGTTGCACTTTCTAATTCATTATGGAGGGAAAAATATCTATTCTCCCGATTGTGGAGCTGCCATATAAAAATGTAAGTCAGTGTGTCCATCTGTCTGCGGTTATTACAAAGCCTATACTGTTTTTTTACCGTTCTATATACTGTAAGAACTATATAAATTATCTGAACACTTTATGTAGGCTTTTTTCTTTGCTGATCATAGCTGGGCATGAGGCTTGTTAAGCTGTGTATGCTTTTATTGCTTTGTACCATATGACAGAAATCACATGCGAGAGATAATAATTTAATCTCACTGTTGTTAATGATCATTTTAATTAACATTCAAACATCTGTTGGAACATACAACAAAAAATGATGCAATATGGATCACAGACATAAAAAAGCTTCTGTCCCAGACAGTAAAGTACAAATGCATTAGCAAGTTCATAATATAACTTAATGTTATATGGGTATGCCAAAGTGGCTAACAGTGTGCAGGTGCAAGTGATCAATGAACAGACAGACAATTATAATCCAGGTGCAAAGTAGTTTAAACTGCGTTTCTGCGGTCACGGATTGATAGCTATTGGAAGCCTATGGCAAGCCAAGTTATCATTTAGAGATATCTCGATATATTTTAAGATATCTCTAAATCGTTTCCAAACATGTCTAAATATTTTAAAGTATCTTCAAATATTTAAAGGTACCGCATCGCAAAATTATTTTCACTTATCTTTTAAATTGAGCTTTTTCATTTAGCATTTTCAGATATACAGTATCTTTAAATCATTTTAAGATATCTCAAAATCATTAAATCAAACATCCTGTTCATTTAGGGATATCTCTAAGGGGACAGGAAGTCCATTCAAAACATAGAGCATTTTCACAGGAAGTCATTTAGAGATACCTTGAAATTACTTACAGTTTATTTTGAGATACTGTATCTAAATGTTTTGGTAACATGGAAAGAGATTAGGGTACATTGTTTCACAAAGTTGTACCCAATTCAAAACATCTGTGTATCTTAATTTCTGTTTTGCATCCTACAATATAACTGAGTTGGAATATGTAATATAACCTGATGTAAAGTGAATACAAGCACCCAATTTCAGTCACAGTGACATAATAGCAAGCACATTATAAAGGAGAAACATCCTACAGCTAGAACTGTGTTTGAGAAATATCAATCAATTAAATTACGTTTATGTTGTGCTTTTTATGGCAAAGCCATCTCCAAAGAGCTTCAGAATCAAATAAAGTAAAAGGCCAATGAAACGAACTGCAGTTATAGTAAGGGCCATTTTCTGATAAAGTACATAAAATGGTAAAATAGAGTAAACTGATTCCTAAAGAATTATATTTTAACAGAAAGTTTAACTATTAATCAATATAAGCATGATCATTATAGTAGCAGCACTTAACTAGAAGTGTGTGTGTTGGGGGAGTTGATAACAAAGTAAAGATCAGAAATTCAATTTTTTTTCAAGCTTTTCCAGTTTCTTTTTTATATCCTCATAATTCCAATGCTTTCTCCTGGTTCTTATCAGCTGCCCTAGTGTTGTGTGTCACTGCTGCACCCAACCAATGCTGAAGTTATAACCAGGGTTGTATAGTTTGACTAGAATATTGACAAGCTTCTCATCATTGCTCTCTTCACACCTCTGCAGGATCCTCTTGCCCCATCCCTGCCACAGACTGTCATCACTGAAGCTGATGATGAAGAAATTCTCAGGGGAGTCCCTCTTCAGCTTTTCTGCTTCTTCATTTACAATATTCCAAATAGCACTATACAATCCCAATATATATTAAAAACAATACAATATACCCTCAATATTCATTCTTTTATCTACTTATAGCCCCATGTGTGTGGCCCTTAACCTCAGGGTCAAATGTAGACTTCAGTACAGACAACCTTATTCCAGTGAGGTCAAAATAAAGGTTTAATTTGCTAAATATAGCAGTGCATTGCTGTTATGACTTGCGATCGCTAACAAGGGCAAAACATGTTTTTGCCACAAATTAAAAAAAAAAAAAAACACATCGCACAATACATTGTGTGGCATCCTTGAATCTCACACATAGGCTGTTTACAAAACCTAAAATGATATACTGTAAATTAAAAGGTGTTAAATAAACAAGACTCTAAAAATATTTATTTGTCCTCTTAACATAAAACAGCCTAACAACCCTTTTCTCTATAGCATTTACTTGTACAGATTTTATTTTAACTTTAACTGCAGGCTCACTCTTTGTTGAGATGGTATTGGGACTCTGTTTTAAGAATTAAATACTACTTTAATTAATATTAAGTTTCCCATTTAATCCAGAAATAACAGCCAGCAGAATAAAAATCTACTGTGTTTCAAAACTGTACAAATAAAATATTTACACAGTACTTACACTTTTTTTCAAAGAGGTATTATTTGAACAAAGTTCAATACATTTAAAAAGGCTTTTATAACTGATGCTATTTCCTTCAATCCTGTTAAAAGATAGAAAAAAATATTAAAGTATTCTACTGTTAAAATAGTTCTAAATTGACATATAAAAAGGCACATTTGCGAAACTAACACAATTGGCTGATACACTGTTTACAAGCAAGGAAGGAATTAATAGTCTATTCCCAAATAGAAGGACAAACAAGATGCATGACTTACTATCTTGTGGCCACAAGATAGTAAAACATGCACTCTATCTATCTATATCTATCTCGTATCCACTCCTGGGCTCCCTAAAAAGAGAAAATTAGAAATGTACATATTTTAGATTGATTTAATTTACTATAGTTCAAATGACATGCCTAATATATTCCTAAGATCATTAAAAAAAGTCTCTATTATATCGTTTTTTAAATAGCAGTAAAACACACTCTCCAACCAACATGTATCTACAGTTACAATTCAAATTTACAGTTTTAGTTTGAGGTTCAATAAAATATAGAAAAAAAAACACACTCTTCCTTCTCAAAACACACATATATATCTAGGCTACCACTTGGTCTATCCCTTCCAGATATGTCTATTCTATGGAATTGTGTGCTGGTTAAAATCCTTAATTGGTCTGCTTCCATTTCCAGAAAACAGTCCCTGGTAATGTGGGAGATTACACTTTTTGCTGCTAGGTATAGTATTTGCAAGGCTATAGTCATAGTAATATGTCTTTATCAGGTTGATATTGGAGTTAAGTTGTAGGCTTTGAGCAGTTTGTTTTAATTTACCACTTTCTGTCACCAAGCCACTTCTCAGTCAGTACATTTTGCTTAAAATATGTTGAGAATACCATTGTATCTGCTGTAAATATTACTCAAGATGGTCTTTTTAAAATTTTAACTTACCACATCTGCTTACGTGTTTGGTTCTTCCTTAGGGACTCAAGTAATTCAATGAGTTCTTCATCCCCAATATTTGTCCAACCAAGACTATGGTAATAAACAATAAACAGAATGCAAGGTTAATTCCTTCAGTTCTCCAAAAACATGTATTTATTACATCCCATTTAATATTTAAAACATTATAAATTGGAGACAGTCCCACCATTTAATTTACATAAAACTATGTGAACAGTGGCAGAGCCACCCTAATAATTATAAACCTGCTGGATTAGACATTTTTTCACCATAAAATGCCAGCCTGTGTATATTACACAGCCTGTGTAATATAAAGTTAAATGGTAACAATGGTAAATGGTAATAATAATAATAATAATAATAATAATAATAATAATAATAATAATAATAATAATAATAATATTTAGATAAAATATCCTATGTGTTGCCATTATCCTACTAGAAAGTTTCAGTAATTTATGAAACTTACAACTTTCAGTCTAAGAAGCATTTGATCTTCAGTTTAGAATGTTCCTATGGATCTAACAAGTACCTACGGGAAAGACAGAAAACATTGACAAAGACTTCCCTGTGAAAAATGAATGGTTGTCAAATTGTGTTACTATGATTTTTTTTTATAGTACTGCTGTTTTCTTATGACAAAAAGTACAAGTTTACCCTTTGTTTTAAACAATTTGTATGTAATTGTTATGTGGTTGGAACTGCAGTTTTTACTTGACCTCCAGTCTCACTGTTCATTCATTCAGAAAAAAAGTATTCTTGTACACTTAATGAAAATGAGTCTGAATAATTGCTTCAAACATGCTTGGCTTGAGAGCCTATCACCTGGGCTGCTGGTCGAGGCAGTACACACCCTAAGCTTATAAACGCTATACAGCGATGCACTATAATCAAGTTTCTACTGATTAATGTACCCACAATTTCAAACGCGCCATCATATATTATCAGAGAAAACTAAGAAACTAAGTCAAGCAGACAAATGTTCAACTATTGCATTCACAGTGGCAAAATCGATATCCGAGACTCGAAGTAAGGAGGAAAAGGCATGTAACACCTGCAAGGTCACGGAAGTGTACAAACGCACCACAAACCTGTCTTTAATTCCAAAATATCACAGGATATAGCAAGTGTTGAATGTGAAAGTACTAATGTAGCCTGACTACGCCAGTTCAGTGCGATAAGGCACCGAACAAATTACACAATATCCAATAGGTTCTTTTTATTCAGATAACAGATCTAAAAATGTAGGAACAAGGTCACCAAGAAAATCAGATACATTTTAGCAAGCGTTTGTTTATTGTAAACTTCCAATACCAACACCTAGTTTCAAACGGCACTGATATAATAAAACAATTCCATTCACATATTAACAGATAGCAATATTTCAAGCAGTTAAAACAAGGTTCACATACCGGGGCAAGCATATATATATATATATATATATATATATATATATATATATATATATATATATATATATATATAAATTGCATGCACCTCCGGTTGAAGCAAACGGAGGTGGATGGAAAGACTCCATATCGCAGCTACAGGGGCATGCAAGACTCCATATCGCAGCTACAGGGGCATAAAATGTTATTTTTTTTCTTTTTTTTCTTTTTTTTTTGGATGTTAGGAGTTAGGATGGTATTTACTCTCGCATAGTTTTGAATGTTATTTCTGAAACTCTCCTTTAACAAGTCTGAAGGGGACACTGTATTATTTAAAACGTGAATTACCGTCTTCAAACCTGTTAACAGTGAGCAGTTACCTTGGGATTACACCCCAGGTTCAGACGCATTGATTGGACTAATGTATCCGCAGGCGACCTAAGACTCACCGTTTCAACGGTGTCAGTAGTGCTCAACAGAAAAGAATGCATACAGAAAAATATTGTACACTGGCCATGGGCTTTGGTTTTGGCCAGAGCCGTAACTAAGCATTTAGCTACCGGGGCATGCAAATATATATATATATATATATATATATATATATATATATATATATATATATATATATATATATATATATATATAAAAATTGCATGCGCCTCCGGTTGAAGCCAACGGAGGTGGATGGAAAGACTCCATATCACAACTACAGGGGCATGCAAGACTCCATATCGCAGCTACCGGGGCATAAAATGTTATTTTTTTCTTTTTTATTTTTGGATGTTAGTAGTTAGGATGGTATTTACTCGCGCATAGTTTTGAATGTTATTTCTGAAACTCTCCTTTAACAAGTCTGAAGGGGACACTGTATTATTTAAAACGTGAATTAACGTCTTCAAACCTGTTAACAGTGAGCAGATACCTTGGGATTACACCCCAGATTCAGACGCATTGATTGGACTAATGTGTCCGCAGGCGACCTAAGACTCACCGTTTCAACGGTGTCAGTAGTGCTCAACAGAAAAGAATGCATACAGAAAAATATTGTATACTGGCCATGGGCTTTGGTTTTGCACAGAGCCGTAACTAAGCATTCAGCTACCGGCTCCGGTTGAAGCAAACTGAGGTGGATGGAAAGACTCCATATCACAACTACAGGGGCATGCAAGACTCCACATCGAAGCTACAGGGGCATAAAATGTTATTTTTTTTCTTTTTTCTTTTTTATTTTTGGATGATAGTAGTTAGGATGGTATTTTCAACGGTGTCAGTAGTGCTCAACAGAAAAGAATGCATACAGAAAAATATTGTATACTGGCCATGGGCTTTGATTTGCCCATAGCCGTAACTAAGCATTTAGCTACCGGGGCATGCACACACATATATATATATATATATATATATATATATATATATATATATATATATATATATATATATATATATATATAAAAATTGAATGCGCCTCCGGTTGAAGCAAACGGAGGTGAATGGAAAGACTCCATATCACAACTACAGGGGCATGCAAGACTCCATATCGCAGCTACCGGGGCATAAAATGTTATTTTTTTTCTTTTTTTTCTTTTTTTTTTTGGATGTTAGGAGTTAGGATGGTATTTACTCGCGCATAGTTTTGAATGTTATTTCTGAAACTCTCCTTTAACAAGTCTGAAGGGGACACTGTATTATTTAAAACGTGAATTAACGTCTTCAAACCTGTTAACAGTGAGCAGTTACCTTGGGATTACACCCCAGGTTCAGACGCATTGATTGGACTAATGTATCCGCAGGCGACCTAAGACTCACCGTTTCAACGGTGTCAGTAGTGCTCAACAGAAAAGAATGCATACAGAAAAATATTGTATACTGGCCATGGGCTTTGGTTTTGCCCAGAGCCGTAACTAAGCATTTAGCTACCGGGGCATGCAAATTATATATATATATATATATATATATATATATATATATATATATATATATATATATATATATATAATTTGTTTGTTTATTTAGCAGGCGCCTTTATCTAAGGCGACTTACAGAGACTAGGGTGTGTGAACTATGCATCAGCTGCAGAGTCACTTACAACTACGTCTCGCCCGAAAGACGGAGCACAAGGAGGTTAAGTGACTTGCCCAGGGTCACACAATATATATAATATCCGTATCATGAGTGTTTGTTTGTTTTGTCTAAGTATTACTTGTTATTATTAGACAGCTAACACATTCTGGAGCTGTTGCCAGAGTCCAGCGCAAACCCGGAACAGCACAATACTTGTATCACAAATAACTGTATTGTCACCACGAGCACTAATTCACGCACTATCGACTTGTGTATGTGCTTTGTGTTTCGTGTGGGTGTACAATAAACAGGACTATTATTTCGGGACAAACCCGGGGATTACAGTCCGTAATACACACCACTGTATTACTTACCATCATTATTGTTTACTGTTTGTTCTGCCGTCAGGCACTGGACATACAAACGCATTAAAACTGTAAAACGCAGTTTGTAACTGTAAAATGGGGGAAAAAATACTACGGTTCTAATTTACACTTACAAATCTGCTTTCCGCTCGCTCGACACTTTAGAGAGTGAAATTGCTATCAAAAATACGAGCGCGCAGAAATGCAGTTTGTAACTGTAAAATGAAAAAATACAACCTCTCAATTTTTTTTTTTCAATTACGGTTCTATTCTGCGCGCGCTCGAGTCCCTTTTCACATTTACAGTTTTTTCTGCGCACGCTCGAAACTCAGTCTACGCTTACAAATCTTTTTGAGAGTGATTTCACGCTCCAAAAAAAAAAACAAACAAACTGCAAATGTGTAGCTCAGGCAGCCTAGTTAGTTGATTGTCTGCACTGTCGATCGGTCATTTATTAGTCATATTTAGTGATTTAATAACTATACGTTTAGCATCTATGTACATGTGTTAAAACTAGACAAAGCGCCACTATGCACACGTAAAGAAAACATTACATATAAAACCTTATGTAAAAAAAGATCGAAATAGGATTGTTTGTACCAGAGGCTGTGAAGCGTCCGTCGCTGATTCCTCCGCCAAGGGCTGTGTACGGTAGCTGTGATGAACAGTGACCGGTCGACAGTGCAAGTGTTTGCTGGGTGGGTGATACTTCAGGAGCAAGTTGGTTGCTATCATATTCAACGGCTTAAAATAAAACAACTTGCTAAGACACTAAAGTGATACTGTACTAAAACAGTAGCTTAATATCTGTATTCACTTGTTTGTTTCCACATTCTGCTGAATGGTTAATCTATGCAGCTGATGACTGCAATGAATTCAGTATGTTTATATTTTACAAATGTTGTGTCTCGAATTGGTGACTGTACCTGTGATTGTGTGCAGTTGTAACATGTGAAATAGCATGCTGCTGTAGCAGGACTACTTGATAAGGGGATTGTAATCTGTTTTCTCCTAGGTAACCAGGCTTCTTTCAAATGTTTTGTTGTACGTTGCTTTATTGCACATGTCGTTTTTTTTAATTGATTTAGTGGTGTCTTAATTAGATAATTGCCCTGGTTATTTAAATTGTTCCTTTGTTTGCGATGGGGAGAGGAAGTAGCATTAATAAGGCCTTACAGGGCATGCGACATTAAAGGAACACCGATATAGAACTGGAGTGCATGAGAATGGGTTATGTATGGAATGTAGTGGAAAGGAAACAGTGGAGCATCTGAGGGATTGCAATATTTCCAATATTTTTTTTGAAATGGTACAGGTGATAGAAAAATAGAAAAATGTATTATTGGGTGTATTGCAAAATATATTAGGAAGACTCAAGAATATTTAACATACAGAGATTTTAAAAGGTTAAGTGTTCACAGCAGTTTTAATAGCCAAATCTGAACAGTAGGTGGTGACAATAAGTTTTGCTAGAAACTTGGTGACCATTAACAGAACAGAAGAAGAAACAGGAGAGAAGAAGGGACGGTAGGTGTGGGACTTGGTATTCGGTGTGCCGCTATAGAGGGGAGTGCTCGGAAGACGCATTTTGTCGGTGTCCTGCGGTGTTAAAGCCAGGTGAGTATAATTCTAAAAGTAAAGTGTTTGGCATTTGGAAATCTTGCATATTGAATAAAGCTCCAAGACATGTGGTTACTTCCCGGTCTCAGGTTGTGTTTTTGTTGGATCAAAGCATTAAAGCGGCAGGTTAAGAGCCCCATACCTTCTGTTTGCTTATTATTACTAAACGCTGTGTCCTTCTCCTCTCATCTGGTTTAAAACGGGGAAAGCCTTTTTATTTGATTTCGCTGGCCAGCAATTACGGTTGGGGAGGCATTTCTTCTTTGTCAAAGTAGGTCAGTCAGTTTGGGGCTTGCCTTCAGTGCACTGTAAAGGCCTGGTCTCGCAGGCGACAACAAGGTGGCCACACACTGGCGACATTTCTCCCACTTAGGATGGTGTTCTATTTTTCAGGCAACACGGGGGCAACATTTTCAATAACAGCCAATTAAATTTGATAGTAGTGTCACATGATAAGGCTCGACCATAACGTCAGACCGTGTATATGATGCATTCTGATTCCTGCATTTCATCCAATTAATTGTATGTAGTCTATAGATATGCATTACAGTGTGTATGTGGATAAGCGAATGTTAATGTCCACAATTACAATACATATTTAAACTATGAATACTATTCTACAATAATAAAATACACGTGTAGCATATTTTTTAAAATAGTTTTTTTTTATTAATTTGCTGTGTATGCAGTTATTTAATTAAATAATAATAATAATTATTAAATTTGGCATGGTTTTGTTTGTAGAAGGTGGGTGTTACTAACTGGTGCGGGTGAGGACAACAGCCACCTTACTGACCTGCTAGTTAGTTAAGAACATAAAGTTTACAAACGAGATGAGGCCAATCTTGCTTGTTTGATTGTTAGTAGCTTATTGATCCCAGAATCTCATCAAGCAGCTTCTTGATGGATCCCAGGGTGTCAGCTTCAACAACATTACTGGGGAGTCGGTTCCAGACCCTCAAAATTCTTTGTGTAAAAAAGTGCCTTCTATTTTCTGTTCTGAATGCCCCTTTATCTAATCTCTATTTGTGACCCCCGGTCCTTGTTTCTTTTTTCAGGTCAAAAAAGTCCCCTGGGTCGACATTGTCTGTACCGTTTAGAACTTGGAATTCAGATCACTGCGAAGTCTTCTTTGTTCAAGACTGAACAGATTCAATTCTTTTAGCCTGTCTGCATACGACATGCCTTTTAAACCCGGGATAATTCTGGTCGCACTTCTTTGCACTCTTTCGAGAGTAGCAATATCCTTTTTGTAACGAGGTGACCAGAACTGAACACAATATTCTAGATGAGGTCTTGCTAATGTATTGTAAAGTTTTAACATTACTTCCCTTGATTTAAATTCAACACTTTTCACAATATATCCGAGCATCTTGTTGGCCTTTTTTATAGCTTCCCCACATTGTCTAGATCAAGACATTTCTGAGTCAACATAAACTCCTAGGTCTTTTTCATAGATTCCTTCTTCAATTTCAGTATCTCCCATATGATATTTATAATGCACATTATTATTGCCTGCGTGCAGTACCTTACACTTTTCTCTATTGAATGTTATTTGCCATGTGTCTGCCCAGTTCTGAATGCTGTCTAGATCATGTGTTTGCCACTCCTCCTATTTATGTGTTGTCTGCAAATTTAACAAGTTTGCTTACTATACCAGAATCTCTCTCTCTCTTTCTCTCTCTCTCTCTCTCTCTCTCTCTCTCTCGATTTGTATGTACAAATAATGTGATATCTTTTAACAATTATAAGTCGTCCTGGATAAGGGTGTCTGCTAAGAAATAAATAATAAATACAAATATAACTGGGTTTATATAATGTGTGTCAGTCTGCCAGTCTATTAAATTAATCATTAAATTAATCCTTAATCCTTGGGGACCCCTGTATACTACTGCTGACTTTTCAAATACAGTTGCTCTCCTGTGTGTGTTTATTAACTATTTGGTTTTGTTGAAGAATCCTTGCTGGGGAGATCTGTTTCTATCTATCCACCATCGGTCAATGAGAAATGCAATTGTTGCTAGGCCCTTGTCTAAGGACCCTTCCTGTTGAATACAGTGTATTTTTTAGCTGCCTTTATTTAAATGTTAAACCTTTAGGTAGAGTTCGGGGGGCGAGAGCTAGGGCTTTTCTAATTTCAGCCTGTCAATCATCATTAATCTCTATGTCAATCATCATCAAAATCCTATTTAAAGCTTAGTCACATCTATCTCCCTTTTCAAATGTTTTGCTTTTCCCTCCTCCTCCTTTTGTACCATGTGCCTCTGTCATCAGTCCCCGCTGGGGGGCAAGTGATCTCACTGCCCAACCTTGGGTCAGGCTATGTCACTATGTCACCCCCGGCCACACCTATCCTCTCGCAGCTCATGCGCTATTACTTAACTAAAATCAGAGGCTCATTCTTTCTTCATACTATTTGCTCAGGTTTTAGCCTGCTGTGTGCTTAGCGCTCAATGTCCCAACTAACCTTTCTACTTTCTACCTATTTCCAGATTCCCTGAGGGAGCTCTCTGCTCCCATCGCAAGCAGCTCTCCAATAAACAGGGTAACTACTTTTCTGTCCGTTCAATTTTCAGGTTTGCATCCACTACCTATTCCACCCTCAAGGGATTCAGGTTTGCATCCGCTACCTATCCTCAAGGGGTGCTGGGTACAGTCTTGGAGGCCACACCTCTCCTCATATAGCAAGACAACCTCTTTTATATTTTCTGTAGAGGTCTCTCTACCAACTCAAACTACAAACTAACAAACTATTCTTATAGCCTGGGCTCCTACCCGTGAACTGACTTTCTCTTATTAAAACTGTGATAGATTGTATTGTTTATTTGAACTGATTTTTATGTAACTGTGTGATTATTGTAATAAAACATTTTGGACTCTGCCTCTGCCACTCTGTTACTATCTCTGGTCACTTTACCTCTATTCAGCGAACCTGTTGTGTTTCCTGAAAAACGGACAAGGGTTGGAACTGGCCAAATGAAGTCAAAATGTTATAAGTTCAGGAGGCTCCCGAGTGGCACATCCAGTAAAGGTGCTCCATGTGGAGTGCAGGATGTGGCCTATAGTCTGGACGTTGCGAGTTCGAGTCCAGGCTTTTCCTTTGCCGACCGAGGACGGGAGGGAGGGTTAGGTCAGCCAGGGTGTCCTCGGCTCACCCCGCACCAGCGACCCCTGTAGTCTGGCCTGGCGCCCGCGGGCTTGCCTGTAAGCTTCCTGAGAGCTGTGTTGCTGCCACCTGGTCTGAATGCCAACTCCACTTTGTTGCATTCACATTTTCATTCATTTAAGGGCTGCGCAAACTGATCTAATCAATACTATACAGCGCATTCTCAGCCACTGTCCAGACGGGAAGAAAAAAAACAACTAAGAAGCCTAAATACTACTAATACTGTATGAGCGAAATGCTATTGTTGTTTGTGTGTGTGTGTATATGTCTGGAAGTTCTTGGGAGAGGTATAACTTTATTTTTTTTGCGATCGTGCCTTTCAAAAGCTGTATATTTAGTAAAAGTCAAGAACTGACAACGGTGTATCTTTTCACACATGTAGAGTAATATAAAAGTGAAAATCATCCAATTGACTGCTTTGGCACCTGTGTGTGTATATATACAGTGCCTTGCATAAGTATTCACCCCCCTTGGACTTTTCCACATTTTGTAGTGTTACAACCTGGAATTAAAATGGATTTAATTGGGATTTTTACCATTTGATTTACACAACATACTTAACACTTTGAAGGTGCAAAATATTTTTTATTGTGACACAAAGGTTAATTAAACAAAAAAAAGACATTTGTTGGTTGCATAAGTATTCACCCCCCTGAGTCAATACTTGGTAGAAGCACCTTTGACAGCAATTACAGCTGTGAGTCTTTTTGGGTAAGTCTCTATCAGCTTTGCACATCTGGGTCCTGCAATTTTTGCCCATTCTTCTTGGCAAAATTGCTCAAGCTCTGTCAAGTTGGATGGGGACCGTTGGTGAACAGCAATTTTCAAGTCTTGCCACAGATTCTCAATCGGATTGATGTCTGGGCTTTGACTGGGCCATTCTAAGACATTCAGGTTCTTGTTTTTAAACCACTCCAGTGTAGCTTTTGCTGTGTGTTTAAGGTCATTGTGCTGCTGGAAGGTGAACCTCCGCCCCAGTCCCAGGTCTCTTGCAGACTGAAACAGGTTTTCCTCTAGAATTTCCCTGTATTTGGCTCCATCCATCTTGCCCTCAATCCTGACCAGTTTCCCAGTCCCTGCCAATGAAAAGCATCCCCATAACATGATGCTGCCACCACCATGCTTCACCGTGGGGATGGTGTTCTCAGGGTGATGAGCAGTGTGGCTTTGCGCCACAGATAGCGTTTTGCGCTAAGGCTAAAAAGTTAAATTTTGGTCTCATCAGACCAGAGAACCTTTTTCCACATGTTTGCTGTGTCTCCCACATGCCTTTTGGCAAAATCCAAACAGGATTTGATATGGGTTTTGTTAATGGCTTTCTTCTTGCCACTCTTCCATAAAGCCCAGCTTTGTGGAGCGTCCGGGTTATAGTTGTCCCATGGACGGTTTCTCCCATCTCAGCTGTGGATCTCTCCAGCTCCTTCAGAGTTACCATTGGCCTCTTGGTTGCTTCTCTGACTAATGCCCTCCTTACCTGGTCACTGAGTTTTGGTGGACGGCCTTCTCTAGGCAATGATGACGATGATGATGATGATGATGACCTCAGAATAGAATGTTCATTCCAAATGGCTCCAAAGTGCCTAGTTAAGGGAGCAAAATCCTAATTTACTATCCATGATACTTTTACTTGCATTAGTAAAGGAATAGTATATTGCATTGGCTGCATCAAATGTAACAAGCTATATATTGGTAAAACAAAACGACGCTTGGCTGATTGCTTCGTGGAACATCTGAGAAGTATACGAATTAACACCTCTACCTTTCCCGTCGCCAGACATTTTAACAGAAATGACCACACTATAGAAGACATCACAATTTGTGGGATGGTTCAATGCTATGGAACTAATGCTGTCAGGAAACAAAAGGAATGTGAACTTATTTTCAAACTAGGTACTTTGGAGCCATTTGGAATGAACATTCTATTCTGAGGTCATCATCATCATCATCATCATCAACATTCTGGATTTTTTTTTAAAAGACTACTTGTTTGTTTTTTTATCAACTTCTTAAAGCAGTGTGCGCGTTAAGTAAGTGAGCCGCTCAGAGTGAGAACGCTCAGAAAGCACACTGAGCAGATTTAAATGATTTAACGCTCTGCTCCACGAGAGCGCTGAGCGACTTTTAAAAATGGTGAATAATAATTATTAATTAGGTGATGGTAGATGAAATGACCCCGTGTGGTTACTGTCCCCTGCTGTACCTCGCTGAGTTCGGAGCTCTGTTTGGACTGAACCTCATATCTGGCTGTGTTTAATACCGACAATACCGACGTTAATAATGAGAATTATGAATAATATTAATACTACAAGCCTAATAATAATACACTAATAACTATAAAACAGCTCTACATTTAAAAAAAAAATGAAATTAAATGATACAAAATTGAAATCAACAATTTTTACCATCTTATTTAGCCAATTTAATACATAACTTCATAAGTCGAAACCAGTTCATCGTTCTTGACAAACGTATTTGTCAATCCTGCCTGTCATCTCCACTTGTTTCCTGCAGGTGTCCATTCCGTCCGCTCACTCTGATCACTGATGAAAAATGCTCAGGAGCGCTCTGAGCGGCTCAGCGGGAGTGGAACTGAGCGAGTCGTTAAGTTGATTTTTTTACTGAGCTGCTCACTTACTTAACGCACCCACTGTTTTTTTGTATTCGGCCGATGAAGGACTTGTAGTCCGAAACGTCCTGATAATTGATTTGTAATCAATTATTCTACCTTTTTAAGTACCTGAAATATCCTTTTCTCTTTTTTCTTTTATTATATATATATATATATTTATATATATATATATATATATATATATATATATATATACAGCTCTGGAAAAAATTAAGAGACCACTGCAAAATAATCAGTTTCTCTGGTTTTACTATTTATAGGTATGTGTTTGGGTAAAATGAACATTTTTGTTTTATTCTATAAACTACTGACAACATTTCTCCCATATTCCAAATAAAAATATTGTCATTTAGAGCATTTATTTGCAGAAAATGACAACTGGTCAAAATAACAAAAAAGATGCAGTGTTGTCAGACTTCGAATAATGCAAAGAAAATAAGCTCATACTCATTTTTAAACAACACAATACTAATGTTTTAACTTAGGAAGAGTTCAGAAATCAATATTTGGTTGAATAACCCTGATTTTCAAGCATAGCTTTCATGCGTCTTGGCATGCTCTCCACAAGTCTTTCACATTGATGTTGGGTGACTTTATGCCACTCCTGGCGCAAAAATTCAAGCAGCTCGGCTTTGTTTGATGGCTTGTGACCATCCATCTTCCTCTTGATCACATTCCAGAGGTTTTCAATGGAGTTCAGGTCTGGAGATTGGGCTGGCCATGACAGGGTCTTGATTTATTATTATTTATTTCTTAGCAGACGCCCTTATCCAGGACGACTTACAACTGTTACAAGATATCACATTATACATTATTTCACATTATACAGATATCACATTATTTTTACATACAATTACCCATTTATACAGTTGGGTTTTTACTGGAGCAATCTAGGTAAAGTACCTTGCTCAAGGGTACAACAGCAGTGTCCCCCACTGGGGATTGAACCCACAACCCTCCGGTCAAGAGTCCAGAGCCCTAACCACTCTTCCACACTGCTGCCCTGGTGATCTGGTGGTCCTCCATCACACCTTGATTGACCTGGCTGTGTGGCATGGAGCATTGTCCTGCTGGAAAAACCAATCCTCAGAGTTGGGGAATATTGTCAGAGCAGAAGGAAGCAAGTTTTCTTCCAGGACAACCTTGTACTTGGCTTGGCTTGGCTTGAGGGGGGAGGAGAAAATATGTGCTGCAGGACTACATTTCCCAGAATTCCACAGGGTTACCATTTTAAAGTGAAGCACCTGAGGCTGATTAAGGCAGGGGAAACCCTATAGAGTAGGCGGATGGAGAAAGGCCATGTGCAGAGCAGACCTGTGTAAACAAGAAAAGGTTCTGCGTGAACATAGGGTGAACCTATTTGTGTGTGAAACAACTGGGTTTTGACTGGTAAACAGCTTAGCTGTCTGGTGTTAGTTAAAAGCTTGCAAAGTACAGTTTAGTACTCCACGTATTTTGTGTTTTGCTAGTTTATTTTCTGTAATTAATAAAAGTGCATGAAAGTGCCTAAAAAGTACTGTTCTGTGTCTTGGTCTGCTTTTAAAAGGGTGCAATGAATTTGAGCCGTCAGGCTTTGTTACTATATATACAGTGTATATATATAGTTGTAGGCAAAAGTTTACATACCCCAATGGGAATTTATCATTTCTAGAAATTTCTCAAAAACAAATAATTGCAGGAAAAATCTTTTGTAGCAAAAGTTTTTGCTTTTGTGGATGAGGAACAAGTTACAAGATTTCTACAATTATTTATTTTAGCAATTATTTTTTGCAAAATTCAAAGAATGCTAATTCAAAAGTATTCATACCCTGACAAGGGAAATGAAATTAATAGCTAGTTGAGGTACCTTTAGCAATAATAACCTATTTTAAACAATTAGGATATTTGTCAATGAGCTTTTGGCATTATTCATTAGTGATTTTTGACCATTCTTCAACAAAGCATTGTTCCAGTTCATTCAAATTTCGAGGACTTCTCTTGTGCACAGCCTTCAACTCATACCAAAGATTCACAATCGGATTTAGATTGGGACTTTGACTAGACCATTCCAGAACCTTGATTTTATTCTTCTTTAACAATTCTGAAGTAGATTTTGATGTGTGCTTTGGACTTTCTCCAAACGTAACGACTATCAGCATGACCAAATAGCTCGATTTTTGTTTCATCACTCCACAAAACATTTGACCAGAACTCATATCCATCATTTAAATGCCGTTTTGCAAACTTTAAGTGATTGTCCTTGTGACGTTTTCCTAAGAGTGGCTTTTTCTTTGGCCTGCGACTACTGAGACATTCACCATGCAATACTTGACCTATGGTTGAAATGGAAATCCCAGTCCCACCTGCAGCCAATTCACTTTGAATATCTTTGGCAGTCAATCTCGGATTGTTATTAACCTTCCTCACAATTCTTCTTCTTGTTCTTGGTGAAAGAACCTTCTTTCTTCCAGACCGAGGGAGCATTGTGACAGTACCATGAGTCTTGTACTTCTTGATAATAGAAACAATATTTGAAATTGTGATACTGAAATGCTTGGAACTATCCTTCTCCAGCTTTATGACAATAACTCATTTTCTTCAGATAGATCTTTACTTTGTCCCATATTGACTTACTGGTAATGACAGCAATCATCCTATGCCTAACCCTTTTATACTTTCTAAGAATGTTCACCTACAATCCAGCATTTTCTAGACTTTTCTAGAATTAGGTTCTTCATTATCATATTGAAATTTCTAGCACCTTGTAGACAATACTATCATAGCATCAAAGGCAAGAAGCAGCTTGTTTAGAGGAGTTAGATTGTGGTTCTAAGCAGTTCTGTGTTTGTTTTATACTTAATTCTTCTAATGCTTTCAGAAAGTATGCTTTCAGTCATTGCCCTTTAGTCAGTCTTCCTGAGCTATAATGGATCTTGAACATGTGCAATAGAAAAGTGTTAAAAATACAGCTTAGTGTCCGATACATCAGCTTAGTGTCCAATACGAATAAATCATACGATAAATATAGAAAATGCATCTGCACCTTGGACTTTGGTATGTACTACATCAGTACGTTGTTATAAAGTGGAAAGGTGTGTCATTTTTTTCACAGTCTCTTGCGTTGGCTGACCTAGAAAGACAACCCAGTGCCCTCGGCAGGTTCTTATTTTTTGAGTATATAGATTCACTGGCTTCTAAGCAACTACAGAAGAGCAAACACGATTGGAAGTCTTCACTCCATAGCAAATATCATAGGTATCACAATGAGGATTTTGTTCTGTTTAGCTATCCTTCTGCACGCTGCTACCTGTTCACTATATGACATTGGTAAGATCGTCTATCTGTCTCTGTCTGTCTGTCTACTATATAGTGAGATTGTATTTATACCTTCAAGGGACAGAATATCTGTCTTTTTTTAAAACCTATTATACAATAATGTGCCAATTTATTAGAACACCTCGATTTGTCATTTATATCCTTAAATACCTACCTGCATGAAAACCTCTTTGTGTGAGACTTAGTAATTAGTGATGTAGAAACAATAGGCACTCTTGTGAAAATGCTAGATCACTTTGTGCTTTAATAGGCATCTTGAACAACTTTAAAAAAGTAACATGCATTTTACCATTTGTGTATGTGTGTTCCTTTTTATCTTATTATTTTTTAATGAATTCCACACATGGCCTATCATCAATTAAATCAGACAATTGCTAATTTGCTTATTTGACAATTTTCCAAGATTATCAGTTACAGTGGTTTGGATTTCATATGCACAACAAATCAAAACAACAGAAGCAATGGGGTGTTCTAATACATTTTCACACTACTGTAGCAATCTATTTTGATTAACTGGTATCAAACATTTACACAAGAGACACAGGATTTAAAGGGTTATCTGCTGTTCAGTTTAGTTTATTCACTTTTGGGCCTGCAGGGCCAGCACAGGTACAGCTCAATAGTGAAAGCATCGCGAATACAAAGAGACATCTAAATAAATATATTAGAAAAATAAAAACACATGATCACAGTTTCATTATAGCTTAAACAATTTCAAGCACAGATGCCACTGAACTGCAAATTTAAAGCCAGAGAGGCATGGCAATATATTTTAGTCTCGTCAAGGGTTGGTTTCGAAAACCCAAGTGTAAAGCAATACAGAGCTTCTCCACCTCCCTTTAATCCACATTGCTCCAGGATTATTTAGTACTGTACATGTTGGCTTGTTCTTTATTTCCATTAAGACATCTTTCTTTTTTTTCACCAGTTATTTCAGGGGTTTTTGAGTCCAGTATCACTACATTTAATTACACTCAATCCAGAGAGTACTGTCTGTCGCAGAATGCAGCTTTAGCAACCTTAGAGCAGGTGAGCAGTGCTCGGAACATCAGCTTCCAGACCTGCAGGTAACGTATGCACTGAGAGTGTGGTTAGAATTGAACACATTCAGTACCATATAAATTTTCAGAATGTTTAATTTAATTTCTTACTTTTTAATTTGTCATTTTGTGTCATTCTCTGCTGTTTATGTTTGCACTGCTTATTAAATATTCTACTTCGAAAAGCTGAACTTCTGAAATGCAGCAAGTTTTCTAAATGGCCACTGGGGGTGTGTGTAAGTCATTTCAGCCACACCTCTGCAACTGATCTGTAAAGTCAATGGAAAAACATCTTTCACAAGGAACTGGAAATTAGAGATGCACACCACCCTAGTGGGTCAGAGTTCTCACTTCAGAAATTCAGCTTTTAGACAATGCTTGAAAAAAGCTGTGATAGTAATCCTGAAAAATAGTAATCTAAGCAGAAAAAAAACTATAGAGAGTGATAGAGGTCATAGTAGGATATTAAAATGGAAATAATTGAAGTACTTACAAATGATTCAACCTCTTACATTGGGGTCTGTTTCACCTTGATTACACTATGTAACACAATTTTTGTTCCTGGGTAGTAAGTGTTATTTCCTAATTACTTCTGCCTCAAAAGCATAGAAAATGGCTATTATTCCCCACAAACTTTGCTTTTGTGACCAGGACAGTGATATTTTGAAATTTACCTATTTTCAATGAGAAAACGGGCGAATTTGTGTCTCTTCGTTCACATAACGTAAAAAAAAAAAAACAACAACATATGAATCCAAATTAACATGTATTTATACTAAAGTAATACAAAAATGACTACAAAAGATTTAGAAGTGAGTAGTTTTTCAAGATTTACGATTATACTGTAAATCACTTTCACGAATCAGCCCCCAAATGTAGTCTCCCATCATGTTCTCGTTATACTGTCCTTGGTAGTGGCGTTCAAAGTCCAGTATATCCTGGTGGAAGCGCTCGCCTTGCTCCTCCGAGTACGCTCCCATGTTCTCCTTGAATTTATCAAGATGAGCATCAAGAATATGGACTTTGAGGGACATCCTACAGCCCATTGTGCCGTAGTTCTTCACCAGAGTCTCAACCAGCTCCACATAGTTTTTGGCCTTGTGATTTCCCAGGAAGCCCCGAACCACTGCGACAAAGCTGTTCCAAGCCGCTTTCTCCTTACTAGTGAGCTTCTTGGGGAATTCATTGCACTCCAGGATCTTCTTTATCTGTGGTCCGTCGAAGACACCGGCTTTGACCTTTGCCTCAGACAGCTTAGGGAAGAAGTCTTGAAGGTACTTGAAGGCAGCCGACTCCTTATCTAGAGCTCTGACAAATTGTTTCATAAGGCCCAATTTGATGTGCAGTGGTGGCATCAGCACCTTCCGGGGGTCCACCAGTGGCTCCCACTTGACGTTGTTCCTCCCCACAGAGAACTCGGTCCGCTGTGGCCAGTCCCGCCTGTGGTAGTGCGCCTTGGAGTCCCTACTGTCCCAAAGGCAAAGATAGCAGGGAAACTTGGTAAAACCGCCTTGGAGACCCATCAGGAATGCCACCATTTTGAAGTCTCTTATGACCTTGATGCCATCTCAGAAAAATGCAGATATGTATCCACTTAGGCAGCTGGAACTAAACTGAACTGGTGGGCTTAAGGCCCCTGTATTTAAACTACTATTTATATTACTGGAAAGTTCTAGAAAGTTCTAGAAGTTACTCCAAGTTTACTCAGCACTGAATCTATCTGAAATGTTCTGGAAAATAGGTAAATTTCAAAATATCATTGTCCTGGTCACAAAAGCAAAGTTTGTGGGGAATAATAGCCATTTTCTATACTTTTGAGGCATAAGCAATTAGGAAATAACACTTAATACCCAGGAACCAAAAAAAAAAAAAAAATTGTTACACGGTGTTACCATTATCAAATACATTATCTTGGTTGAGTCAATTGAAAATAACCCATAATCTGCACAACCCACATACCAATACATTGAATTCCGTTTACATTGCAATCGAATATCAATAAAAAAACAAAAAAAACAACATGTGTTTTGAAGGATCCTTCCACATTACAATTTGAATACATTGCTCTGTACATGTAATATTCTCATATCATGTAAACCTAATTTTTAAAGCATCAGAGATTTTATACTACAATCTATTTCTGAACCACATTCAGTTTGACTTTTTTTATGGAAGTAAATGCTTTGGCTCACCCTTCATTTTCATGATGTAACTTTTCGATGGCAGGTATGGATGGGTGGAAGAGCAGTGAATTCTTCTTGCCCGTACCACAGCGATCAAGACTTGTGGCAACAGTAATATAGGCATCATTAAAAAAGGGCCCTGTGGATACTACACTACACCCAGTGCCTACTGCTACAAAACCAATGGTAACCATCTCGGGTCTCTTGAGTTCGAGAGCTAGTGTGTTCTAGTGGAAATGCCTGGTTATTTGATTTATAAGCTGGTTAATTTAGTTTGTGTGCTTTACTGTACTGCTACACATGTAAATCGTTTGTAAAACACTTTCTTAAAAACAATTCTTTGTTATGTACAACACAGTAAATACCACAAAACACTAAAACAAATATTGCAAAGCTGATTGAGATTGGCGTGGTAAGATGTACAATAATACAATGTTGCTTGGTCTCTGCTCAGTTCCTTTACAAGTCTTTCATTTCCCAAAAAGATTTCTGTGCATCTTCCTGATCTAGTTAACTGTACAACCAGTTCCATGTATAACGCCTATTCAGAATTAAAACATAACAGCAAAGGATATGACAATACTGAAGAGGTTTTGGAATACAGTGGTAAAAATCAGTTCGGCTCTGTTTCTTCACACAGTGTCTTTTACAGATGTATACGTGGTCTATCCTCCATTTGGGAACAGTACCATGACATACAGTGAAGCTATGCAACGGTGTTTATCCCTTGGTGATAGCTTGGCATCAAAGAAACAACTGAGTAGTACATCCACACCCATCCCTGACGGCATGTAAGTAATAAAACTGCTTTTCATTGCGGGCGGGGCAGGGTGGGGTGGGGTGGGGTGGGGGTAGGGGGGCAGAGAAACTCCCTAAGGGCCTTATTATCTCAATGGCACTCTGCAGTGCTGACAAACCTTTTCTTTGGAACTAGACTGACACTTAAAAAATCTACAAAAACAATATACCACTATTTGTTTTATTTTTTGTCTTGATCTAAATCAGGGTTGGCCAAAGCTGGCCCTTCCACTCCTGGTCTTTGTTCCAGCTCTGTTCTAAATTGTTTAAACCCTTAAGGTACACTGGGATTTGAGCGGCTGTTGAAACAGTTTCTTCTTAAAATACATTTGAGAGTGACTCAAGTGACACAGGGAGGAAACTGACAATTTGGATGACCAGATCCAACCTGTCAGTACATTTTAAACCATGTTTCATGCGCCTCATTGCAAAAAAAAAAAAAAAAGTTAGCATAATTTTATTCGTGGGACACATACTACCTTTGTACCTTAAAGGGTTAATTGAACCAATTAAAGCTAGATCCAGACCCTGAAGTAGTTTACTATATAATTTTACCTGTTAAACCTGGAGTGGAATGGTCCTCGAGGACAGTGATTTGACACCCCTGATTTAAACAGTGGAGGATCTCATCCTTGAAGCTGGTCTATTACAGTCCAGCATACTTGTATTATATGATGTTAATCAGGAGGGAGGGAATCTGTGTGACATCAGTGGGATTAATATAGAGTTGAAGGTCGATCCCTCAGTATACTGCATTGTCTTTCTCCTTACAGACCTGCGTGGAGCAAAGACAAGGACGTGGTTCAGTTCTCCAGTGGAAAGCTGACAGTTACTCCATGTGTCAACAAACCCAGCCAGCTTGCTTTAGCCTACTGCTTCAACCCAAATAGTAAGATTTATTTGTAATACTTTCAAGAACTATAACAAATCCTACAGGATATGATATGAACTGTTTAATAGTTGCATAAAACAATTGGATTTTGAATCTTTTTTTCTTTTCTTTTTGGCAGTCACAGACTTTATTCCAGTAATCAAGGATGACAAATGTAAGCAGTCACTCCCCACTCAAATATAATACATTATACTCTCAATGTGATTTGCCTATCTGAAATGAACTTTTTTTATATTGTTTATATTTTAGTGTGGCTCAAGATTGCCATAGTTTGCATTATCTCCTCTATATTTATCATCTTACTCATGGCTGTCACCTTCATGAAAGGGTAAGAAAATTAAGCACTTTTTTGTGTCTCTGTGTTATTTTTCAATTTTAAACACACTGATAAATGCACCAGTTACTTTTCTTGTAAGGTATGAATTTGATTGTAGAATCTACTGCATTAAGTTACATAAGATATAGAAATTGATATAAGATAATACTCTTATACTGTATGTATAACAGTCAGTAACTAATTGTATTTTTTTGGTTTTGTTTTGTTTCCAGGAATAAGTGCATCTGCTGTGTCAAACGTAAAAAGCCAGCGGAAGACTCTACCCTAGAGAGAGGCCAAGGCTTTGACACAGTCAGAGGACTGCATCGTGATAGGATTCCATCATACCAGATCAGTGGCGCAAGAACCAAGCCACCTGTATTGAGTAAGGCCTTAAACACTGGCTACAGCTCTCATTAGTCTAACCATGGCTTTGAATCCACACCCGAGGCCAGTAAGCAGAACTTTGCCAAAACTTATGTGGACCATGACCGTTATGAGTACAGCAATGCTGCCTTTGATAATACTTATTAAGACATCAAATCTGACTTGACTCCGCGGTTAAGCAGTGATGACTGACACAAATCAGCGACCTCTGGAATTGAATGGACTTCCCCCCACTGTATTTTTTTTTAATGTGTTCTACATAAAAAAATAGTCAAAATGATTTTTTTTAGTTTGTTTTAGTATTTCAAAAAATTATTTTAGTATTTTACACCCTCTTGATTAAATCTGAAAAATGGTGCTGCTGTTCTTATAGCAGCCAAGTAATAAATAACAAAAATATGATTACTACAGACTTTGTGCATTAAATAAATAAATAAATAAATAAATAAATAAATAAAAAGTTGTTGTTTGGTATTTTTTAAAAGCAACTAAAATGGAACGGGGTTCCAGGTTTTGCTATGAGTTTAGTCAAGCATATTGTATGGAAATAACGAGCTAAGGTGTGTCTGGGCAAGCTCATAAAAAACTGCAATGGCTCAGAATTCCATGTAATTGTAACCTTAATTCCACCAAACGTTTATGTTTGCTATGACTGTACAGGAAATATGTGGAGTTTTATTACTAGGGTGTTAAAAACAAAATGTACTTAACAGACTATTAAGCTTTTTGGTTTTAGTTATTAATAATAATAATAATAATAATAATAATAATAATAATAATAATAATAATAAAAGTAGGTGTTTAAATATTGTAGGTGAAATTGGTATGTATATTTGGTAAGTTTTACTCGAGGAGCTGAACCTGAGGGTGGTGTGCGTGTGTGTGACACCATAAAGATAGCAAAGCTATGTTCAAAACTGGAATCAGTTTAACTTGTTTAAAAGGCTAGTATATGGTAATAGAAATAGTTTAGAGTTTACATGCTGCTATTTGTTATATAATGTATTGTTTTTTTGTCTTTTGTAAATGTTAGGCAATAAGGACTAAAATCTGTAAATTGTTTCATACCTTATTTCCTGTGGTTTAATTTCTGTTCCTGGGTGTGTCAGAGAACCTTTACCCAAGTCCTTCAAAACACAGCTACTGAAGAAAGGAATGATGTACAGTACTTGTGTCATTCAATCCTTGTTAAACTACTGGTCATAGCAGTAAATACCACAAAACACCAGCAAATGCTGTTATGCACAGTTTTATAGGCAAATGCTATGCAATGTCACTTCTATACATGCTGCATCTGCCGTTAGACACAGAAGTGACAGATAATTCCTTTAGGTCAGGCGAGGTCAAAGTTGTCTCTTCCATTCCTGGTCTTTGTTCCAACCCAAATTGTTTAATTGAACCTGCATCCAGACCAGGGCCGGATTAAAGGACATGGGGGCCCTACGTTAACCCATATTTTGGGGGCCCTATGCACATGGCGAATGGTGTTATTGGCATATTGGTTAATCCGGCCCTGCGTTGGGGACAGAGAGAGTGAGCGGAGCAGAGCGAGCCAATTATATATGGAGCGGGGGGAGCGGAGCGGCGTAGTTGCTGGAGTGGAGCGTGGTGCAGACATTTCCAGCCTGCTCTTTCACAGCACTGAGAAGAACTGAGCACGGTTTTGCTCCAAAACGAGTTTGCACCAAAAATGTAAAGAAGAAGGTGACAAATACAGATGCAAACACTGTAAAGTATTTTCCATCATGCCTTTGCATGGTAACCATTAATTTTCCACTTTCAAACCAAAATTAGGCACTTTTATGTTTTGCAGACTTGAGAATTGCATTTAAAAAAAAAAGCTTTTATATTCAATGATTCGTGTTGCACTTTCTAATTCATTATGGAGGGAAACATATCTATTCTCCCGATTGTGGAGCTGCCATATAAAAATGTAAGTCAGTGTGTCCATCTGTCTGCAGTTATTACAAAGCCTATACTGTTTTTTTTACCGTTCTATATACTGTATGAACTATATAACTTATCTGAACACTTTATGTAGGCTTTTTTCTTTGCTGATCATAGCTGGGCATGAGGCTTGTTAAGCTGTGTATGCTTTTATTGCCTTGTACCATATGACAGAAATCACATGCGAGAGATAATAATTTAATCTCACTGTTGTTAATGATCATTTTAATTAACATTCAAACATCTGTTGGAACATACAACAAAAAATGATGCAATATGGATCACAGACATAAAAAAGCTTCTGTCCCAGACAGTAAAGTACAAATGCATTAGCAAGTTCATAATATAACTTAATGTTATATGGGTATGCCAAAGTGGCTAACAGTGTGCAGGTGCAAGTGATCAATGAACAGACAGACAATTATAATCCAGGTGCAAAGTAGTTTAATGCGTTTGTATGTCCAGTGCCTGACGGCAGAACAAACAGTAAACAATAATGATGGTAAGTAATACAGTGGTGTGTATTACGGACTGTAATCCCCGGGTTTGTCCCGAAATAATAGTCCTGTTTATTGTACACCCACACGAAACACAAAGCACATACACAAGTCGATAGTGCGTGAATTAGTGCTCGTGGTGACAATACAGTTATTTGTGATACAAGTATTGTGCTGTTCCGGGTTTGCGCTGGACTCTGGCAACAGCTCCAGAATGTGTTAGCTGTCTAATAATAACAAGTAATACTTAGACAAAACAAACAAACACTCAAGATACGGATATTATATATATTGTGTGACCCTGAGCAAGTCACTTAACCTCCTTGTGCTCCGTCTTTCGGGCGAGACGTAGTTGTAAGTGACTCTACAGCTGATGCATAGTTCACACACCCTAGTCTCTGTAAGTCGCCTTAGATAAAGGCGCCTGCTAAATAAACAAACAAATTAATATATATATATATATATATATATATATATATATATATATATATATATATATATATATATATATAATTTGCATGCCCCGGTAGCTAAATGCTTAGTTACGGCTCTGGGCAAAACCAAAGCCCATGGCCAGTATACAATATTTTTTCTGTATGCATTCTTTTCTGTTGAGGAATACTGACACCGTTGAAACGGTGAGTCTTAGGTCGCCTGCGGATACATTAGTCCAATCAATGCGTCTGAACCTGGGGTGTAATCCCAAGGTAACTGCTCACTGTTAACAGGTTTGAAGACGTTAATTCACGTTTTAAATAATACAGTGTCCCCTTCAGACTTGTTAAAGGAGAGTTTCAGAAATAACATTCAAAACTATGCGCGAGTAAATACCATCCTAACTCCTAACATCCAAAAAAAAAAAAAAAAAAAAGGAAAAAAAATAACATTTTATGCCCCGGTAGCTGCGATATGGAGTCTTGCATGCCCCTGTAGTTGTGATATGGAGTCTTTCCATCCACCTCCGTTTGCTTCAACCGGAGGCGCATGCAATTTATATATATATATATATATTTGCATGCCCCGGTAGCTAAATGCTTAGTTACGGCTCTGGGCAAATCAAAGCCCATGGCCAGTATACAATATTTTTCTGTATGCATTCTTTTCTGTTGAGCACTACTGACACCGTTGAAAATACCATCCTAACTACTAACATCCAAAAATAAAAAAGAAAAAAAGAAAAAAAATAACATTTTATGCCCCTGTAGCTGCGATGTGGAGTCTTGCATGCCCCTGTAGCTGCGATATGGAGTCTTTCCATCCACCTCCGTTTGCTTCAACCGGAGGCGCATGCAATTTATATATATATATATATATATATATATATATATATATATATATATATATATATATATATATATATATATATATATTTGCATGCCCCGGTAGCTAAATGCTTAGTTACGGCTCTGGGCAAAACCAAAGCCCATGGCCAGTATACAATATTTTTTCTGTATGCATTCTTTTCTGTTGAGGACTACTGACACCGTTGAAACGGTGAGTCTTAGGTCGCCTGCGGATACATTAGTCCAATCAATGCGTCTGAACCTGGGGTGTAATCCCAAGGTAACTGCTCACTGTTAACAGGTTTGAAGACGTTAATTCACGTTTTAAATAATACAGTGTCCCCTTCAGACTTGTTAAAGGAGAGTTTCAGAAATAACATTCAAAACTATGCGCGAGTAAATACCATCCTAACTCCTAACATCCAAAAAAAAAAAAAAAAAAAAGGAAAAAAAAATAACATTTTATGCCCCGGTAGCTGCGATATGGAGTCTTGCATGCCCCTGTAGTTGTGATATGGAGTCTTTCCATCCACCTCCGTTTGCTTCAATCGGAGGCGCATGCAATTTATATATATATATATATATATATATATATATTTGCATGCCCCGGTAGCTAAATGCTTAGTTACGGCTCTGGGCAAAACCAAAGCCCATGGCCAGTATACAATATTTTTTCTGTATGCATTCTTTTCTGTTGAGGAATACTGACACCGTTGAAACGGTGAGTCTTAGGTCGCCTGCGGATACATTAGTCCAATCAATGCGTCTGAACCTGGGGTGTAATCCCAAGGTAACTGCTCACTGTTAACAGGTTTGAAGACGTTAATTCACGTTTTAAATAATACAGTGTCCCCTTCAGACTTGTAAAAGGAGAGTTTCAGAAATAACATTCAAAACTATGCGCGAGTAAATACCATCCTAACTCCTAACATCCAAAAAAAAAAAAAGAAAAAAAAGAAAATAAATAACATTTTATGCCCCGGTAGCTGCGATATGGAGTCTTGCATGCCCCTGTAGTTGTGATATGGAGTCTTTCCATCCACCTCCGTTTGCTTCAACCGGAGGCGCATGCAATTTATATATATATATATATATATATATATATATATATATATATATATATATATATATATATATATATATATATATTTGCATGTCCCGGTAGCTAAATGCTTAGTTATGGCTCTGGGCAAAACCAAAGCCCATGGCCAGTATACAATATTTTTTCTGTATGCATTCTTTTCTGTTGAGGACTACTGACACCGTTGAAACGGTGAGTCTTAGGTCGCCTGCGGATACATTAGTCCAATCAATGCGTCTGAACCTGGGGTGTAATCCCAAGGTAACTGCTCACTGTTAACAGGTTTGAAGACGTTAATTCACGTTTTAAATAATACAGTGTCCCCTTCAGACTTGTAAAAGGAGAGTTTCAGAAATAACATTCAAAACTATGCGCGAGTAAATACCATCCTAACTCCTAACATCCAAAAAAAAAAAAAGAAAAAAAAGAAAATAAATAACATTTTATGCCCCGGTAGCTGATATATGGAGTCTTGCATGCCCCTGTAGTTGTGATATGGAGTCTTTCCATCCACCTCCGTTTGCTTCAACCGGAGGCGCATGCAATTTATATATATATATATATATATATATATATATATATATATATATATATATATATATATATATATATATATATATAATTTGCATGCCCCGGTAGCTAAATGCTTAGTTACGGCTCTGGGCAAAACCAAAGCCCATGGCCAGTATACAATATTTTTCTTTATGCATTCTTTTCTGTTGAGCACTACTGACACCTTTGAAACGGTGAGTCTTAGGTCGCCTGCGGATACATTAGTCGAATCAATGCGTCTGAACCTGGGGTGTAATCCCAAGGTAACTGCTCACTGTTAACAGGTTTGAAGACGTTAATTCACGTTTTAAATAATACAGTGTCCCCTTCAGACTTGTTAAAGGAGAGTTTCAGAAATAACATTCAAAACTATGCGCGAGTAAATACCATCCTAACTCCTAACATCCAAAAAAAAAAAGGAAAAAAAGAACATTTTATGCCCGGTAGCTGCGATATGGAGTCTTGCATGCCCCTGTAGTTGTGATATGGAGTCTTTCCATCCACCTCCGTTTGCTTCAACCGGAGGCGCATGCAATTTATATATATATATATATATATATATATATATATATATATATATATATATATATATATATATATATATATATATTTGCATGCCCCGGTAGCTAAATGCTTAGTTAAGGCTCTGGGCAAAACCAAAGCCCATGGCCAGTATACAATATTTTTCTGTATGCATTCTTTTCTGTTGAGGACTACTGACACCGTTGAAACGGTGAGTCTTAGGTCGCCTGCGGATACTTTAGTCCAATCAATGCGTCTGAACCTGGGGTGTAATCCCAAGGTAACTGCTCACTGTTAACAGGTTTGAAGACGTTAATTCACGTTTTAAATAATACAGTGTCCCCTTCAGACTTGTTAAAGGAGAGTTTCAGAAATAACATTCAAAACTATGCGCGAGTAAATACCATCCTAACTCCTAACATCCAAAAAAAAAAAGAAAAAAAAGAACATTTTATGCCCCGGTAGCTGCGATATGGAGTCTTGCATGCCCCTGTAGTTGTGATATGGAGTCTTTCCATCCACCTCCGTTTGCTTCAACCGGAGGCGCATGGAATTTATATATATATATTTGCATGCCCCGGTAGCTAAATGCTTAGTTACGGCTCTGGGCAAAACCAAAGCCCATGGCCAGTATACAATATTTTTCTGTATGCATTCTTCGTTGAGACGGTGAGTCTTAGGTCGCCTGCAGATACATTAGTCCAATCAATGCGTCTGAACCTGGGGTGTAATCCCAAGGTAACTGCTCACTGTTAACAGGTTTGAAGACGTTAATTCACGTTTTAAATAATACAGTGTCCCCTTCAGACTTGTTAAAGGAGAGTTTCAGAAATAACATTCAAAACTATGCGCGAGTAAATACCATCCTAACTCCTAACATCCAAAAAAAAAAGAAAAAAAAAGAACATTTTAAGCCCCGGTAGCTGCGATATGGAGTCTTGCATGCCCCTGTCGTTGTGATATGGAGTCTTTCCATCCACCTCCGTTTGCTTCAACCGGAGGCGCATGCAATTTATATATATAAATATAGGTATATATATATATATATATATATATATATATATATATATATATATATATATATATATATATATATATTGCATGACCCCGGTAACTAAATGCTTAGTTACGGCTCTGGGCAAATCAAAGCCCATGGCCAGTATACAATATTTTTCTGTATGCATTCTTTTCTGTTGAGCACTACTGACACCGTTGAAAATACCATCCTAACTACTAACATCCAAAAAGAAAAAAGAAAAAAAGAAAAAAATAACATTTTATGCCCCTGTAGCTGCGATGTGGAGTCTTGCATGCCCCTGTAGCTGCGATATGGAGTCTTTCCATCCAAATCCGTTTGCTTCAACCGGAGGCGCATGCAATTTATATATATATATATATATATATATATATATATATATATATATATATATATATATATATATATATATATATATTTGCATGCCCCGGTAGCTAAATGCTTAGTTACGGCTCTGGGCAAATCAAAGCCCATGGCCAGTATACAATATTTTTCTGTATGCATTCTTTTCTGTTGAGCACTACTGACACCGTTGAAAATACCATCCTAACTACTGACATCCAAAAAGAAAAAAGAAAAAAAGAAAAAAAATAACATTTTATGCCACAGTAGCTGCGATGTGGAGTCTTGCATGCCCCTGTAGCTGCGATATGGAGTCTTTCCATCCACCTCCGTTTGCTTCAACCGGAGGCGCATGCAATTTATATATATATATATATATATATATATATATATATATATATATATATATATATATATATATATATATATATATATGTGTATGTATATTTGCATGCCCCGGTAGCTAAATGCTTAGTTACGGCTCTGGGCAAAACCAAAGCCCATGGCCAGTATACAATATTTTTCTGTATGCATTCTTTTCTGTTGAGGACTACTGACACCGTTGAAGCGGTGAGTCTTAGGTCGCCTGCGGATACATTAGTCCAATCAATGCGTCTGAACCTGGGGTGTAATCCCAAGGTAACTGCTCACTGTTAACAGGTTTGAAGACGTTAATTAACGTTTTAAATAATACAGTGTCCCCTTCAGACTTGTTAAAGGAGAGTTTCAGAAATAACATTCAAAACTATGCGCGAGTAAATACCATCCTAACTTCTAACATCCAAAAAAAAAAGAAAAAAAAGAACATTTTATGCCCCGGTAGCTGCGATATGGAGTCTTGCATGCCCCTGTAGTTGTGATATGGAGTCTTTCCATGCACCTCCGTTTGCTTCAACCGGAGGCGCATGCAATTTATATATATATATATATATATATATATATATATATATATATATATATATATATATATATATATATATATATATTTGCATGCCCCGGTAGCTAAATGCTTAGTTACGGCTCTGGGCAAAACCAAAGCCCATGGCCAGTATACAATATTTTTCTGTATGCATTCTTTTCTGTTGAGCACTACTGACACCGTTGAAAATACCATCCTAACTACTAACATCCAAAAATAAAAAAGAAAAAAAGAAAAAAAATAACATTTTATGCCCCGGTAGCTGCGATGTGGAGTCTTGCATGCCCCTGTAGCTGCGATATGGAGTCTTTCCATCCACCTCCGTTTGCTTCAACCGGAGGCGCATGCAATTTATATATATATATATATATATATATATATATATATATATATATATATATATATATATATATATATATATATATTTGCATGCCCCGGTAGCTAAATGCTTAGTTACGGCTCTGGGCAAAACCAAAGCCCATGGCCAGTATACAATATTTTTCTGTATGCATTCTTTTCTGTTGAGCACTACTGACACCGTTGAAACGGTGAGTCTTAGGTCGCCTGCGGATACATTAGTCCAATCAATGCGTCTGAACCTGGGGTGTAATCACAAGGTAACTGCTCACTGTTAACAGGTTTGAAGACGTTAATTCACGTTTTAAATAATACAGTGTCCCCTTCAGACTTGTTAAAGGAGAGTTTCAGAAATAACATTAAAAACTATGCGCGAGTAAATACCATCCTAACTCCTAACATCCAAAAAAAAAAAAAAAAAAAAAGGAAAAAAAATAACATTTTATGCCCCGGTAGCTGCGATATGGAGTCTTGCATGCCCCTGTAGTTGTGATATGGAGTCTTTCTATCCACCTCCGTTTGCTTCAACCGGAGGCGCATGCAATTTATATATATATATATATATATATATATATATATATATATATATATATATATATATATATTTGCATGCCCCGGTAGCTAAATGCTTAGTTACGGCTCTGGGCAAAACCAAAGCCCATGGCCAGTATACAATATTTTTCTGTATGCATTCTTTTCTGTTGAGCACTACTGACACCGTTGAAACGGTGAGTCTTAGGTCGCCTGCGGATACATTAGTCCAATCAATGCGTCTGAACCTGGGGTGTAATCACAAGGTAACTGCTCACTGTTAACAGGTTTGAAGACGTTAATTCACGTTTTAAATAATACAGTGTCCCCTTCAGACTTGTAAAAGGAGAGTTTCAGAAATAACATTCAAAACTATGCGCGAGTAAATACCATCCTAACTCCTAACATCCAAAAAAAAAAAAAGAAAAAAAAGAAAATAAATAACATTTTATGCCCCGGTAGCTGATATATGGAGTCTTGCATGCCCCTGTAGTTGTGATATGGAGTCTTTCCATCCACCTCCGTTTGCTTCAACCGGAGGCGCATGCAATTTATATATATATATATATATATATATATATATATATATATATATATATATATATATATATATATATATATATATATATAATTTGCATGCCCCGGTAGCTAAATGCTTAGTTACGGCTCTGGGCAAAACCAAAGCCCATGGCCAGTATACAATATTTTTCTTTATGCATTCTTTTCTGTTGAGCACTACTGACACCTTTGAAACGGTGAGTCTTAGGTCGCCTGCGGATACATTAGTCGAATCAATGCGTCTGAACCTGGGGTGTAATCCCAAGGTAACTGCTCACTGTTAACAGGTTTGAAGACGTTAATTCACGTTTTAAATAATACAGTGTCCCCTTCAGACTTGTTAAAGGAGAGTTTCAGAAATAACATTCAAAACTATGCGCGAGTAAATACCATCCTAACTCCTAACATCCAAAAAAAAAAAAAGGAAAAAAAAAGAACATTTTATGCCTCTTGCATGCCCCTGTAGTTGTGATATGGAGTCTTTCCATCCACCTCCGTTTGCTTCAACCGGAGGCGCATGCAATTTATATATATATATATATATATATATATATATATATATATATATATATATATATATATATATATATATATTTGCATGCCCCGGTAGCTAAATGCTTAGTTAAGGCTCTGGTCAAAACCAAAGCCCATGGCCAGTATACAATATTTTTCTGTATGCATTCTTTTCTGTTGAGGACTACTGACACCGTTGAAACGGTGAGTCTTAGGTCGCCTGCGGATACTTTAGTCCAATCAATGCGTCTGAACCTGGGGTGTAATCCCAAGGTAACTGCTCACTGTTAACAGGTTTGAAGACGTTAATTCACGTTTTAAATAATACAGTGTCCCCTTCAGACTTGTTAAAGGAGAGTTTCAGAAATAACATTCAAAACTATGCGCGAGTAAATACCATCCTAACTCCTAACATCCAAAAAAAAAAAGAAAAAAAAGAACATTTTATGCCCCGGTAGCTGCGATATGGAGTCTTGCATGCCCCTGTAGTTGTGATATGGAGTCTTTCCATGCACCTCCGTTTGCTTCAACCGGAGGCGCATGCAATTTATATATATATATTTGCATGCCCCGGTAGCTAAATGCTTAGTTACGGCTCTGGGCAAAACCAAAGCCCATGGCCAGTATACAATATTTTTCTGTATGCATTCTTTTCTGTTGAGCACTACTGACACCGTTGAGACGGTGAGTCTTAGGTCGCCTGCAGATACATTAGTCCAATCAATGCGTCTGAACCTGGGGTGTAATCCCAAGGTAACTGCTCACTGTTAACAGGTTTGAAGACGTTAATTCACGTTTTAAATAATACAGTGTCCCCTTCAGACTTGTTAAAGGAGAGTTTCAGAAATAACATTCAAAACTATGCGCGAGTAAATACCATCCTAACTCCTAACATCCAAAAAAAAAAAGAAAAAAAAGAACATTTTATGCCCCGGTAGCTGCGATATGGAGTCTTGCATGCCCCTGTAGTTGTGATATGGAGTCTTTCCATCCACCTCCGTTTGCTTCAACCGGAGGCGCATGCAATTTATATATATATATTTGCATGCCCCGGTAGCTAAATGCTTAGTTACGGCTCTGGGCAAAACCAAAGCCCATGGCCAGTATACAATATTTTTCTGTATGCATTCTTTTCTGTTGAGCACTACTGACACCGTTGAGACGGTGAGTCTTAGGTCGCCTGCAGATACATTAGTCCAATCAATGCGTCTGAACCTGGGGTGTAATCCCAAGGTAACTGCTCACTGTTAACAGGTTTGAAGACGTTAATTCACGTTTTAAATAATACAGTGTCCCCTTCAGACTTGTTAAAGGAGAGTTTCAGAAATAACATTCAAAACTATGCGCGAGTAAATACCATCCTAACTCCTAACATCCAAAAAAAAAAGAAAAAAAAAGAACATTTTAAGCCCCGGTAGCTGCGATATGGAGTCTTGCATGCCCCTGTCGTTGTGATATGGAGTCTTTCCATCCACCTCCGTTTGCTTCAACCGGAGGCGCATGCAATTTATATATATATATATATATATATATATATATATATATATATATATATATATATATATATATATTTGCATGACCCCGGTAACTAAATGCTTAGTTACGGCTCTGGGCAAATCAAAGCCCATGGCCAGTATACAATATTTTTCTGTATGCATTCTTTTCTGTTGAGCACTACTGACACCGTTGAAAATACCATCCTAACTACTAACATCCAAAAAGAAAAAAGAAAAAAAGAAAAAAATAACATTTTATGCCCCTGTAGCTGCGATGTGGAGTCTTGCATGCCCCTGTAGCTGCGATATGGAGTCTTTCCATCCAAATCCGTTTGCTTCAACCGGAGGCGCATGCAATTTATATATATATATATATATATATATATATATATATATATATATATATATATATATATATATATATATTTGCATGCCCCGGTAGCTAAATGCTTAGTTACGGCTCTGGGCAAATCAAAGCCCATGGCCAGTATACAATATTTTTCTGTATGCATTCTTTTCTGTTGAGCACTACTGACACCGTTGAAAATACCATCCTAACTACTAACATCCAAAAAGAAAAAAGAAAAAAAAGAAAAAAAAATAACATTTTATGCCACTGTAGCTGCGATGTGGAGTCTTGCATGCCACTGTAGCTGCGATGTGGAGTCTTGCATGCCCCTGTAGCTGCGATATGGAGTCTTTCCATCCACCTCCGTTTGCTTCAACCGGAGGCGCATGCAATTTATATATATATATATATATATATATATATATATATATATATATATATATATATATATATATATGTATGTATATTTGCATGCCCCGGTAGCTAAATGCTTAGTTACGGCTCTGGGCAAAACCAAAGCCCATGGCCAGTATACAATATTTTTCTGTATGCATTCTTTTCTGTTGAGGACTACTGACACCGTTGAAGCGGTGAGTCTTAGGTCGCCTGCGGATACATTAGTCCAATCAATGCGTCTGAACCTGGGGTGTAATCCCAAGGTAACTGCTCACTGTTAACAGGTTTGAAGACGTTAATTAACGTTTTAAATAATACAGTGTCCCCTTCAGACTTGTTAAAGGAGAGTTTCAGAAATAACATTCAAAACTATGCGCGAGTAAATACCATCCTAACTTCTAACATCCAAAAAAAAAAGAAAAAAAAGAACATTTTATGCCCCGGTAGCTGCGATATGGAGTCTTGCATGCCCTGTAGTTGTGATATGGAGTCTTTCCATGCACCTCCGTTTGCTTCAACCGGAGGCGCATGCAATTTATATATATATATATATATATATATATATATATATATATATATATATATATATATATATATATATATATTTGCATGCCCGGGTAGCTAAATGCTTAGTTACGGCTCTGGGCAAAACCAAAGCCCATGGCCAGTATACAATATTTTTCTGTATGCATTCTTTTCTGTTGAGCACTACTGACACCGTTGAAACGGTGAGTCTTAGGTCGCCTGCGGGTACATTAGTCCAATCAATGCGTCTGAACCTGTGGTGTAATCACAAGGTAACTGCTCACTGTTAACAGGTTTGAAGACGTTAATTCACGTTTTAAATAATACAGTGTCCCCTTCAGACTTGTTAAAGGAGAGTTTCAGAAATAACATTAAAAACTATGCGCGAGTAAATACCATCCTAACTCCTAACATCCAAAAAAAAAAAAAAAAAAAAAAGGAAAAAAAAATAACATTTATGCCCCGGTAGCTGCGATATGGAGTCTTGCATGCCCCTGTAGTTGTGATATGGAGTCTTTCCATCCACCTCCGTTGCTTCAACCGGAGGCGCATGCAATTTATATATATATATATATATATATATATATATATATATATATATATATATATATATATATATATATATATATTTGCATGCCCCGGTAGCTAAATGCTTAGTTACGGCTCTGGGCAAAACCAAAGCCCATGGCCAGTATACAATATTTTTCTGTATGCATTCTTTTCTGTTGAGCACTACTGACACCGTTGAAACGGTGAGTCTTAGGTCGCCTGCGGATACATTAGTCCAATCAATGCGTCTGAACCTGGGGTGTAATCACAAGGTAACTGCTCACTGTTAACAGGTTTGAAGACGTTAATTCACGTTTTAAATAATACAGTGTCCCCTTCAGACTTGTTAAAGGAGAGTTTCAGAAATAACATTAAAAACTATGCGCGAGTAAATACCATCCTAACTCCTAACATCCAAAAAAAAAAAAAAAAAAAAAGGAAAAAAAATAACATTTTATGCCCCGGTAGCTGCGATATGGAGTCTTGCATGCCCCTGTAGTTGTGATATGGAGTCTTTCCATCCACCTCCGTTTGCTTCAACCGGAGGCGCATGCAATTTATATATATATATATATATATATATATATATATATATATATATATATATATATATATATATATATTTGCATGCCCCGGTAGCTAAATGCTTAGTTACGGCTCTGGGCAAAACCAAAGCCCATGGCCAGTATACAATATTTTTCTGTATGCATTCTTTTCTGTTGAGCACTACTGACACCGTTGAGACGGTGAGTCTTAGGTCGCCTGCGGATACATTAGTCCAATCAATGCGTCTGAACCTGGGGTGTAATCCCAAGGTAACTGCTCACTGTTAACAGGTTTGAAGACGTTAATTCACGTTTTAAATAATACAGTGTCCCCTTCAGACTTGTTAAAGGAGAGTTTCAGAAATAACATTCAAAACTATGCGCGAGTAAATACCATCCTAACTCCTAACATCCAAAAAAAAAAAAAGAAAAAAAAGAACATTTTAAGCCCCGGTAGCTGCGATATGGAGTCTTGCATGACCTTGTCGTTGTGATATGGAGTCTTTCCATCCACCTCCGTTTGCTTCAACCGGAGGCGCATGCAATTTATATATATATATATATATATATATATATATATATATATATATATATATATATATATATATATATATATATTTGCATGCCCCGGTAGCTAAATGCTTAGTTACGGCTCTGGCAAATCAAAGCCCATGGCCAGTATACAATATTTTTCTGTATGCATTCTTTTCTGTTGAGCACTACTGACACCGTTGAAAATACCATCCTAACTACTAACATCCAAAAATAAAAAAGAAAAAAAGAAAAAAAATAACATTTTATGCCCCTGTAGCTGCGATGTGGAGTCTTGCATGCCCCTGTAGCTGCGATATGGAGTCTTTCCATCCTCCTCCGTTTGCATCAACCGGAGGCGCATGCAATTTATATATATATATATATATATATATATATATATATATATATATATATATATATATATATATATATATATATATATATTTGCATGCCCCGGTAGCTAAATGCTTATTTACGGCTCTGGGCAAAACCAAAGCCCATGGCCAGTATACAATATTTTTCTGTATGCATTCTTTTCTGTTGAGCACTACTGACACCGTTGAAACGGTGAGTCTTAGGTCGCCTGCGGATACATTAGTCCAATCAATGCGTCTGAACCTGGGGTGTAATCACAAGGTAACTGCTCACTGTTAACAGGTTTGAAGACGTTAATTCACGTTTTAAATAATACAGTGTCCCCTTCAGACTTGTTAAAGGAGAGTTTCAGAAATAACATTCAAAACTATGCGCGAGTAAATACCATCCTAACTCCTAACATCCAAAAAAAAAAGGAAAAAAAAGAACATTTTATGCCCGGTAGCTGCGATATGGAGTCTTGCATGCCCTGTAGTTGTGATATGGAGTCTTTCCATCCACCTCCGTTTGCTTCAACCGGAGGCGCATGCAATTTATATATATATATATATATATATATATATATATATATATATATATATATATATATATTTGCATGCCCCGGTAGCTAAAAGCTTAGTTACGGCTCTGGGCAAAACCAAAGCCCATGGCCAGTATACAATATTTTTCTGTATGCATTCTTTTCTGTTGAGGACTACTGACACCGTTGAAACGGTGAGTCTTAGGTCGCCTGCGGATACATTAGTCCAATCAATGCGTCTGAACCTGGGGTGTAATCCCAAGGTAACTGCTCACTGTTAACAGGTTTGAAGACGTTAATTCACGTTTTAAATAATACAGTGTCCCCTTCAGACTTGTTAAAGGAGAGTTTCAGAAATAACATTCAAAACTATGCGCGAGTAAATACCATCCTAACTCCTAACATCCAAAAAAAAAAAAAAAAAAAAGGAAAAAAAATAACATTTTATGCCCCGGTAGCTGCGATATGGAGTCTTGCATGCCCCTGTAGTTGTGATATGGAGTCTTTCCATCCACCTCCGTTTGCTTCAACCGGAGGCGCATGCAATTTATATATATATATATATATTTGCATGCCCCGGTAGCTAAATGCTTAGTTACGGCTCTGGGCAAATCAAAGCCCATGGCCAGTATACAATATTTTTCTGTATGCATTCTTTTCTGTTGAGCACTACTGACACCGTTGAAACGGTGAGTCTTAGGTCGCCTGCGGATACATTAGTCCAATCAATGCGTCTGAACCTGGGGTGTAATCCCAAGGTATCTGCTCACTGTTAACAGGTTTGAAGACGTTAATTCACGTTTTAAATAATACAGTGTCCCCTTCAGACTTGTTAAAGGAGAGTTTCAGAAATAACATTCAAAACTATGTGCGAGTAAATACCATCCTAACTCCTAAAATCCAAAAATAAAAAAGAAAAAAAGAAAAAAAAATAACATTTTATGCCCCTGTAGCTGCGACATGGAGTCTTGCATGCAACTGTAGCTGCGATATGGAGTCTTTCCATCCACCTCCGTTTGCTTCAACCGGAGGCGCATGCAATTTATATATATATATATATATATATATATATATATATATATATATATATATATATATATATGCATGCCCCGGTAGCTAAATGCTTAGTTACGGCTCTGGGCAAAACCAAAGCCCATGGCCAGTATACAATATTTTTCTGTATGTATTCTTTTCTGTTCAGCACTACTGACACCGTTGAAACGGTGAGTCTTAGGTCGCCTGCGGATACATTAGTCCAATCAATGCGTCTGAACCTGGGGTGTAATCCCAAGGTAACTGCTCACTGTTAACAGGTCAGAAGACGTTAATTCACTTTTTAAGTAATACAGTGTCCCATTCAGACTTGTTAAAGGAGAGATTCGGAAATAACATTCAAAACTATGCGCGAGTAAATACCATCCTAACTCCTAAAATCCAAAAAGAAAAAAGAAAAAAAGAAAAAAAAATAACATTTTATGCCCCTGTAGCTGCGACATGGAGTCTTGCATGCAACTGTAGCTGCGATATGGAGTCTTTCCATCCACCTCCGTTCGCTTCAACCGGAGGCGCATGCAATTATATATATATATATATATATATATATATATATATATATATATATATATATATATATATATATATATATATATTTGCATGCCCCGGTAGCTAAATGCTTAGTTACGGCTCTGGGCAAAACCAAAGCCCATGGCCAGTATACAATATTTTTCTGTATGCATTCTTTTCTGTTGAGCCTGCGGATACATTAGTCCAATCAATGCGTCTGAACCTGGGGTGTAATCCCAAGGTAACTGCTCACTGTTAACAGGTTTGAAGACGTTAATTCACGTTTTAAATAATACAGTGTCCCCTTCAGACTTGTTAAAGGAGAGTTTCAGAAATAACATTCAAAACTATGCGCGAGTAAATACCATCCTAACTCCTAACATCCAAAAAAAAAAAAAAAAAAAAGGAAAAAAAATAACATTTTATGCCCCGGTAGCTGCGATATGGAGTCTTGCATGCCCCTGTAGTTGTGATATGGAGTCTTTCCATCCACCTCCGTTTGCTTCAACCGGAGGCGCATGCAATTTATATATATATATATATATATATATATATATATATATATATATATATATATATATATATATATATATATATATATATATATGCATGCCCCGGTAGCTAAATGCTTAGTTACGGCTCTGGGCAAAACCAAAGCCCATGGCCAGTATACAATATTTTTCTGTATGTATTCTTTTCTGTTCAGCACTACTGACACCGTTGAAACGGTGAGTCTTAGGTCGCCTGCGGATACATTAGTCCAATCAATGCGTCTGAACCTGGGGTGTAATCCCAAGGTAACTGCTCACTGTTAACAGGTCAGAAGACGTTAATTCACTTTTTAAGTAATACAGTGTCCCCTTCAGACTTGTTAAAGGAGAGATTCGGAAATAACATTCAAAACTATGCGCGAGTAAATACCATCCTAACTCCTAAAATCCAAAAATAAAAAAGAAAAAAAGAAAAAAAAATAACATTTTATGCCCCTGTAGCTGCGACATGGAGTCTTGCATGCAACTGTAGCTGCGATATGGAGTCTTTCCATCCACCTCCGTTCGCTTCAACCGGAGGCGCATGCAATTTATATATATATATATATATATATATATATATATATATATATATATATATATATATATATATATATTTGCATGCCCCGGTAGCTAAATGCTTAGTTACGGCTCTGGGCAAAACCAAAGCCCATGGCCAGTATACAATATTTTTTCTGTATGTATTCTTTTCTGTTGAGCACTACTGACACTGTTGAAACGGTGAGTCTTAGGTCGCCTGCGGATACATTAGTCCAATCAATGCGTCTGAACCTGGGGTGTAATCCCAAGGTAACTGCTCACTGTTAACAGGTTTGAAGACGGTAATTCACATTTTAAGTAATACAGTGTCCCCTTCAGACATGTTAAAGGAGAGATTCTGAAATAACATTCAAAACTATGCGCGAGTAAATACCATCCTAAATCCTAACATCCAAAAAAAAAAAAAAAAAGAAAAAAATAACAATATATATATATATATATATATATATATATATATATATATATATATATATATATATATATATATATATATATTGCATGCCCCGGTAGCTACGATATGGAGTCTTTCCATCCACCTCAATGCTTGAAATATTGCTACCTGTTAATATGTGAATGGAATTATTTTATTATATCAGTGCCGTTTGAAACTAGGTGTTGGTATTGGAAGTTTACAATAAACAAACGCTTGCTAAAATGTATCTGATTTTCTTGGTGACCTTGTTCCTACATTTTTTGATCTGTTATCTGAATAAAAAGAACCTAAAGGATATTCTGTAATTTGTTCGGTGCCTTATCGCACTGAACTGGCGTAGTCAGGCTACATTAGTACTTTCACATTCAACACTTGCTATATCCTGTGATATTTTGGAATTAAAGACAGGTTTGTGGTGCGTTTGTACACTTCCGTGACCTTGCAGGTGTTACATGCCTTTTCCTCCTTACTTCGAGTCTCGGATATCGATTTTGCCACTGTGAATGCAATAGTTGAACATTTGTCTGCTTGACTTAGTTTCTTAGTTTTCTCTGATAATATATGATGGCGCGTTTGAAATTGTGGGTACATTAATCAGTAGAAACTTGATTATAGTGCATCGCTGTATAGCGTTTATAAGCTTAGGGTGTGTACTGCCTCGACCAGCAGCCCAGGTGATAGGCTCTCAAGCCAAGCATGTTTGAAGCAATTATTCAGACTCATTTTCATTAAGTGTACAAGAATACTTTTTTTCTGAATGAATGAACAGTGAGACTGGAGGTCAAGTAAAAACTGCCGTTCCAACCACATAACAATTACATAAAAATTGTTTAAAACAAAGGGTAAACTTGTACTTTTTGTCATAAGAAAACAGCAGTACTATAAAAAAAAATCATAGTAACACAATTTGACAACCATTCATTTTTCACAGGGAAGTCTTTGTCAATGTTTTCTGTCTTTCCCGTAGGTACTTGTTAGATCCATAGGAACATTCTAAACTGAAGATCAAATGCTTCTTAGACTGAAAGTTGTAAGTTTCATAAATTACTGAAACTTTCTAGTAGGATAATGGCAACACATAGGATATTTTATCTAAATATTATTATTATTATTATTATTATTATTATTATTATTATTATTATTATTATTACCATTTACCATTGTTACCATTTAACTTTATATTACACAGGCTGTGTAATATACACAGGCTGGCATTTTATGGTGAAAAAATGTCTAATCCAGCAGGTTTATAATTATTAGGGTGGCTCTGCCACTGTTCACATAGTTTTATGTAAATTAAATGGTGGGACTGTCTCCAATTTATAATGTTTTAAATATTAAATGGGATGTAATAAATACATGTTTTTGGAGAACTGAAGGAATTAACCTTGCATTCTGTTTATTGTTTATTACCATAGTCTTGGTTGGACAAATATTGGGGATGAAGAACTCATTGAATTACTTGAGCCCCTAAGGAAGAACCAAACACATAAGCAGATGTGGTAAGTTAAAATTTTAAAAAGACCATCTTGAGTAATATTTACAGCAGATACAATGGTATTCTCAACATATTTTAAGCAAAATGTACTGACTGAGAAGTGGCTTGGTGACAGAAAGTGGTAAATTAAAACAAACTGCTCAAAGCCTACAACTTAACTCCAATATCAACCTGATAAAGACATATTACTATGACTATAGCCTTGCAAATACTATACCTAGCAGCAAAAAGTGTAATCTCCCACATTACCAGGGACTGTTTTCTGGAAATGGAAGCAGACCAATTAAGGATTTTAACCAGCACACAATTCCATAGAATAGACATATCTGGAAGGGATAGACCAAGTGGTAGCCTAGATATATATATATGTGTGTTTTGAGAAGGAAGAGTGTGTTTTTTTTTCTATATTTTATTGAACCTCAAACTAAAACTGTAAATTTGAATTGTAACTGTAGATACATGTTCCCTGTTGGTTGGAGAGTGTGTTTTACTGCTATTTAAAAAACGATATAATAGAGACTTTTTTAATGATCTTAGGAATATATTAGGCATGTCATTTGAACTATAGTAAATTAAATCAATCTAAAATATGTACATTTCTAATTTTCTCTTTTTAGGGAGCCCAGGAGTGGATACGAGATAGATATAGATAGATAGAGTGCATGTTTTACTATCTTGTGGCCACAAGATAGTAAGTCATGCATCTTGTTTGTCCTTCTATTTGGGAATAGACTATTAATTCCTTCCTTGCTTGTAAACAGTGTATCAGCCAATTGTGTTAGTTTCGCAAATGTGCCTTTTTATATGTCAATTTAGAACTATTTTAACAGTAGAATACTTTAATATTTTTTTCTATCTTTTAACAGGATTGAAGGAAATAGCATCAGTTATAAAAGCCTTTTTAAATGTATTGAACTTTGTTCAAATAATACCTCTTTGAAAAAAAGTGTAAGTACTGTGTAAATATTTTATTTGTACAGTTTTGAAACACAGTAGATTTTTATTCTGCTGGCTGTTATTTCTGGATTAAATGGGAAACTTAATATTAATTATAGTATTTAATTCTTAAAACAGAGTCCCAATACCATCTCAACAAAGAGTGAGCCTGCAGTTAAAGTTAAAATAAAATCTGTACAAGTAAATGCTATAGAGAAAAGGGTTGTTAGGCTGTTTTATGTTAAGAGGACAAATAAATATTTTTAGAGTCTTGTTTATTTAACACCTTTTAATTTACAGTATATCATTTTAGGTTTTGTAAACAGCCTATGTGTGAGATTCAAGGATGCCACACAATGTATTGTGCGATGTGTTTTTTTTTTTTTTTTAATTTGTGGCAAAAACATGTTTTGCCCTTGTTAGCGATCGCAAGTCATAACAGCAATGCACTGCTATATTTAGCAAATTAAACCTTTATTTTGACCTCACTGGAATAAGGTTGTCTGTACTGAAGTCTACATGCAAGTAGTTTCAGAGTTGAATCCTCTCTGAGGCCAAAGCTCATTTCATGGGCATCCCAGAACACCTAATCTTTGGCAACAGGCCTGGCCCTTTTAAGTATAGATGATTTGTAATTATTGCATTAACCATGCTATGATGTATAATCCGCTTGTGGTCCGTTTTGCCCTCCCAAAAATGTTCATGTAAAAACACATAATGCTACTTCCTCTCCCCATCGCAAACAAAGGAACAATTTAAATAACCAGGGCAATTATCTAATTAAGACACCACTAAATCAATTAAAAAAAACGACATGTGCAATAAAGCAACGTACAACAAAACATTTGAAAGAAGCCTGGTTACCTAGGAGAAAACAGATTACAATCCCCTTATCAAGTAGTCCTGCTACAGCAGCATGCTATTTCACATGTTACAACTGCACACAATCACAGGTACAGTCACCAATTCGAGACACAACATTTGTAAAATATAAACATACTGAATTCATTGCAGTCATCAGCTGCATAGATTAACCATTCAGCAGAATGTGGAAACAAACAAGTGAATACAGATATTAAGCTACTGTTTTAGTACAGTATCACTTTAGTGTCTTAGCAAGTTGTTTTATTTTAAGCCGTTGAATATGATAGCAACCAACTTGCTCCTGAAGTATCACCCACCCAGCAAACACTTGCACTGTCGACCGGTCACTGTTCATCACAGCTACCGTACACAGCCCTTGGCGGAGGAATCAGCGACGGACGCTTCACAGCCTCTGGTACAAACAATCCTATTTCGATCTTTTTTTACATAAGGTTTTATATGTAATGTTTTCTTTACGTGTGCATAGTGGCGCTTTGTCTAGTTTTAACACATGTACATAGATGATAAACGTATAGTTATTAAATCACTAAATATGACCAATAAATGACCGATCGACAGTGCAGACAATCAACTAACTAGGCTGCCTGAGCTACACATTTGCAGTTTGTTTGTTTTTTTTTTGGAGCGTGAAATCACTCTCAAAAAGATTTGTAAGCGTAGACTGAGTTTCGAGCGTGCGCAGAAAAAACTGTAAATGTGAAAAGGGACTCGAGCGCGCGCAGAATAGAACCGTAATTGAAAAAAAAAAAAAATGAGAGGTTGTATTTTTTTCATTTTACAGTTACAAACTGCATTTCTGCGCGCTCGTATTTTTGATAGCAATTTCACTCTCAAAAGTGTCGAGCGAGCGGAAAGCAGATTTGTAAGTGTAAATTAGAACCGTAGTATTTTTTCCCCCATTTTACAGTTACAAACTGCGTTTTACAGTTTTAAACTGCGTTTCTGCGGCCACGGATTGATAGCTATTGGAAGCCTATGGCAAGCCAAGTTATCATTTAGAGATATCTCGATATATTTTAAGATATCTCTAAATCGTTTCCAAACATGTCTAAATATTTTAAAGTATCTTCAAATATTTAAAGGTACCGCATCGCAAAATTATTTTCACTTATCTTTTAAATTGAGCTTTTTCATTTAGCATTTTCAGATATACAGTATCTTTAAATCATTTTAAGATATCTCAAAATCATTAAATCAAACATCCTGTTCATTTAGGGATATCTCTAAGGGGACAGGAAGTCCATTCAAAACATAGAGCATTTTCACAGGAAGTCATTTAGAGATACCTTGAAATTACTTACAGTTTATTTTGAGATACTGTATCTAAATGTTTTGGTAACATGGAAAGAGATTAGGGTACATTGTTTCACAAAGTTGTACCCAATTCAAAACATCTGTGTATCTTAATTTCTGTTTTGCATCCTACAATATAACTGAGTTGGAATATGTAATATAACCTGATGTAAAGTGAATACAAGCACCCAATTTCAGTCACAGTGACATAATAGCAAGCACATTATAAAGGAGAAACATCCTACAGCTAGAACTGTGTTTGAGAAATGTCAATCAATTAAATTACGTTTATGTTGTGCTTCTTATGGCAAAGCCATCTCCAAAGAGCTTCAGAATCAAATAAAGTAAAAGGCCAATGAGACGAACTGCAGTTATAGTAAGGGCCATTTTCTGATAAAGTACATAAAATGGTAAAATAGAGTAAACTGATTCCTAAAGAATTATATTTTAACAGAAAGTTTAACTATTAATCAATATAAGCATGATCATTATAGTAGCAGCACTTAACTAGAAGTGTGTGTGTTGGGGGAGTTGATAACAAAGTAAAGATCAGAAATTCAATTTTTTTTCAAGCTTTTCCAGTTTCTTTTTTATATCCTCATAATTCCAATGCTTTCTCCTGGTTCTTATCAGCTGCCCTAGTGTTGTGTGTCACTGCTGCACCCAACCAATGCTGAAGTTATAACCAGGGTTGTATAGTTTGACTAGAATATTGACAAGCTTCTCATCATTGCTCTCTTCACACCTCTGCAGGATCCTCTTGCCCCATCCCTGCCACAGACTGTCATCACTGAAGCTGATGATGAAGAAATTCTCAGGGGAGTCCCTCTTCAGCTTTTCTGCTTCTTCATTTACAATATTCCAAATAGCACTATACAATCCTAATATGTATTAAAAACAATACAATATACCCTCAATATTCATTCTTTTAATAAGGCCTTACAGGGCATGCGACATTAAAGGAACACCGATATAGAACTGGAGTGCATGAGAATGGGTTATGTATGGAATGTAGTGGAAAGGAAACAGTGGAGCATCTGAGGGATTGCAATATTTCCAATATTTTTTTTGAAATGGTACAGGTGATAGAAAAATAGAAAAAGGTATTATTGGGTGTATTGCAAAATATATTAGGAAGACTCAAGAATATTTAACATACAGAGATTTTAAAAGGTTAAGTGTTCACAGCAGTTTTAATAGCCAAATCTGAACAGTAGGTGGTGACAATAAGTTTTGCTAGAAACTTGGTGACCATTAACAGAACAGAAGAAGAAACAGGAGAGAAGAAGGGACGGTAGGTGTGGGACTTGGTATTCGGTGTGCCGCTATAGAGGGGAGTGCTCGGAAGACGCATTTTGTCGGTGTCCTGCGGTGTTAAAGCCAGGTGAGTATAATTCTAAAAGTAAAGTGTTTGTCATTTGGAAATCTTGCATATTGAATAAAGCTCCAAGACATGTGGTTACTTCCCGGTCTCAGGTTGTGTTTTTGTTGGATCAAAGCATTAAAGCGGCAGGTTAAGAGCCCCATACCTTCTGTTTGCTTATTATTACTAAACGCTGTGTCCTTCTCCTCTCATCTGGTTTAAAACGGGGAAAGCCTTTTTATTTGATTTCGCTGGCCAGCAATTACGGTTGGGGAGGCATTTCTTCTTTGTCAAAGTAGGTCAGTCAGTTTGGGGCTTGCCTTCAGTGCACTGTAAAGGCCTGGTCTCGCAGGCGATAACAAGGTGGCCACACACTGGCGACATTTCTCCCACTTAGGACGGTGTTCTATTTTTCAGGCAACACGAGGGCAACATTTTCAATAACAGACAATTAAATTTGATAGTAGTGTCACATGATAAGGCTCGACCATAACGTCAGACCGTGTATATGATGCATTCTGATTCCTGCATTTCATCCAATTAATTGTATGTAGTCTATAGATATGCATTACAGTGTGTATGTGGATAAGCGAATGTTAATGTCCACAATTACAATACATATTTAAACTATGAATACTATTCTACAATAATAAAATACACGTGTAGCATATTTTTTAAAATAGTTTTTTATTAATTTGCTGTGTATGCAGTTATTTAATTAAATAATAATAATTATTAAATTTGGCATGGTTTTGTTTGTAGAAGGTGGGTGTTACTAACTGGTGCGGGTGAGGACAACAGCCACCTAACTGACCTGCTAGTTAGTTAAGAACATAAAGTTTACAAACGAGATGAGGCCAATCTTGCTTGTTTGATTGTTAGTAGCTTATTGATCCCAGAATCTCATCAAGCAGCTTCTTGAAGGATCCCAGGGTGTCAGCTTCAACAACATTACTGGGGAGTCGGTTCCAGACCCTCAAAATTCTTTGTGTAAAAAAGTGCCTTCTATTTTCTGTTCTGAATGCCCCTTTATCTAATCTCTATTTGTGACCCCCGGTCCTTGTTTCTTTTTTCAGGTCAAAAAAGTCCCCTGGGTCGACATTGTCTGTACCGTTTAGAACTTGGAATTCAGATCACTGCGAAGTCTTCTTTGTTCAAGACTGAACAGATTCAATTCTTTTAGCCTGTCTGCATACGACATGCCTTTTAAACCCGGGATAATTCTGGTCGCACTTCTTTGCACTCTTTCTAGAGTAGCAATATCCTTTTTGTAACGAGGTGATCAGAACTGAACACAATATTCTAGATGAGGTCTTGCTAATGTATTGTAAAGTTTTAACATTACTTCCCTTGATTTAAATTCAACACTTTTCACAATATATCCGAGCATCTTGTTGGCCTTTTTTATAGCTTCCCCACATTGTCTAGATCAAGACATTTCTGAGTCAACATAAACTCCTAGGTCTTTTTCATAGATTCCTTCTTCAATTTCAGTATCTCCCATATGATATTTATAATGCACATTATTATTGCCTGCGTGCAGTACCTTACACTTTTCTCTATTAAATGTTATTTGCCATGTGTCTGCCCAGTTCTGAATGCTGTCTAGATCATTTTGAATGACCTTTGCTGCTGGAACAGTGTTTGCCACTCTTCCTATTTATGTGTTGTCTGCAAATTTAACAAGTTTGCTTACTATACCAGAATCTCTCTCTCTCTCTCTCTCTCTCTCTCTCTCTCTCTCTCTCTCTCTCTCTCTCTCTCTCTCTCTCTCTCTCTCTCTCTCTCTCTCTCTCTCTCTCTCGATTTGTATGTACAAATAATGTGATGTCTTTTAACAATTATAAGTCGTCCTGGATAAGGGTGTCTGCTAAGAAATAAATAATAAATACAAATATAACTGGGTTTATATAATGTGTGTCAGTCTGCCAGTCTATTAAATTAATCATTAAATTAATCCTTAATCCTTGGGGACCCCTGTATACTACTGCTGACTTTTCAAATACAGTTGCTCTCCTGTGTGTGTTTATTAACTATTTGGTTTTGTTGAAGAATCCTTGCTGGGGAGATCTGTTTCTATCTATCCACCATCGGTCAATGAGAAATGCAATTGTTGCTAGGCCCTTGTCTAAGGACCCTTCCTGTTGAATACAGTGTATTTTTTAGCTGCCTTTATTTAAATGTTAAACCTTTAGGTAGAGTTCGGGGGCGAGAGCTAGGGCTTTTCTAATTTCAGCCTGTCAATCATCATTAATCTCTATGTCAATCATCATCGAAATCCTATTTAAAGCTTAGTCACATCTATCTCCCTTTTCAAATGTTTTGCTTTTCCCTCCTCCTCCTTTTGTACCATGTGCCTCTGTCATCAGTCCCCGCTGGGGGGCAAGTGATCTCACTGCCCAACCTTGGGTCAGGCTATGTCACTATGTCACCCCCGGCCACACCTATCCTCTCGCAGCTCATGCGCTATTACTTAACTAAAATCAGAGGCTCATTCTTTCTTCATACTATTTGCTCAGGTTTTAGCCTGCTGTGTGCTTAGCGCTCAATGTCCCAACTAACCTTTCTACTTTCTACCTATTTCCAGATTCCCTGAGGGAGCTCTCTGCTCCCATCGCAAGCAGCTCTCCAATAAACAGGGTAACTACTTTTCTGTCCGTTCAATTTTCAGGTTTGCATCCACTACCTATTCCACCCTCCAGGGATTCAGGTTTGCATCCGCTACCTATCCTCAAGGGGTGCTGGGTACAGTCTTGGAGGCCACACCTCTCCTCATATAGCAAGACAACCTCTTTTATATTTTCTGTAGAGGTCTCTCTACCAACTCAAACTACAAACTAACAAACTATTCTTATAGCCTGGGCTCCTACCCGTGAACTGACTTTCTCTTATTAAAACTGTGATAGATTGTATTGTTTATTTGAACTGATTTTTATGTAACTGTGTGATTATTGTAATAAAACATTTTGGACTCTGCCTCTGCCACTCTGTTACTATCTCTGGTCACTTTACCTCTATTCAGCGAACCTGTTGTGTTTCCTGAAAAACGGACAAGGGTTGGAACTGGCCAAATGAAGTCAAAATGTTATAAGTTCAGGAGGCTCCCGAGTGGCACATCCAGTAAAGGTGCTCCATGTGGAGTGCAGGATGTGGCCTATAGTCTGGACGTTGCGAGTTCGAGTCCAGGCTTTTCCTTTGCCGACCGAGGACGGGAGGGAGGGTTAGGTCAGCCAGGGTGTCCTCGGCTCACCCCGCACCAGCGACCCCTGTAGTCTGGCCTGGCGCCCGCGGGCTTGCCTGTAAGCTTCCTGAGAGCTGTGTTGCTGCCACCTGGTCTGAATGCCAACTCCACTTTGTTGCATTCACATTTTCATTCATTTAAGGGCTGCGCAAACTGATCTAATCAATACTATACAGCGCATTCTCAGCCACTGTCCAGACGGGAAGAAAAAAAACAACTAAGAAGCCTAAATACTACTAATACTGTATGAGCGAAATGCTATTGTTGTTTGTGTGTGTGTGTGTGTATATGTCTGGAAGTTCTTGGGAGAGGTATAACTTTATTTTTTTTGCGATCGTGCCTTTCAAAAGCTGTATATTTAGTAAAAGTCAAGAACTGACAACGGTGTATCTTTTCACACATGTAGAGTAATATAAAAGTGAAAATCATCCAATTGACTGCTTTGGCACCTGTGTGTGTATATATACAGTGCCTTGCATAAGTATTCACCCCCCTTGGACTTTTCCACATTTTGTAGTGTTACAACCTGGAATTAAAATGGATTTAATTGGGATTTTTACCATTTGATTTACACAACATACTTAACACTTTGAAGGTGCAAAATATTTTTTATTGTGACACAAAGGTTAATTAAACAAAAAAAAGACATTTGTTGGTTGCATAAGTATTCACCCCCCTGAGTCAATACTTGGTAGAAGCACCTTTGACAGCAATTACAGCTGTGAGTCTTTTTGGGTAAGTCTCTATCAGCTTTGCACATCTGGGTCCTGCAATTTTTGCCCATTCTTCTTGGCAAAATTGCTCAAGCTCTGTCAAGTTGGATGGGGACCGTTGGTGAACAGCAATTTTCAAGTCTTGCCACAGATTCTCAATCGGATTGATGTCTGGGCTTTGACTGGGCCATTCTAAGACATTCGGGTTCTTGTTTTTAAACCACTCCAGTGTAGCTTTGGCTGTGTGTTTAAGGTCATTGTGCTGCTGGAAGGTGAACCTCCGCCCCAGTCCCAGGTCTCTTGCAGACTGAAACAGGTTTTCCTCTAGAATTTCCCGGTATTTGGCTCCATCCATCTTGCCCTCAATCCTGACCAGTTTCCCAGTCCCTGCCGATGAAAAGCATCCCCATAACATGATGCTGCCACCACCATGCTTCACCGTGGGGATGGTGTTCTCAGGGTGATGAGCAGTGTGGCTTTGCGCCACAGATAGCGTTTTGCGCTAAGGCTAAAAAGTTAAATTTTGGTCTCATCAGACCAGAGAACCTTTTCCACATGTTTGCTGTGTCTCCCACATGCCTTTTGGCAAAATCCAAACAGGATTTGATATGGGTTATGTTAATGGCTTTCTTCTCGCCACTCTTCCATAAAGCCCAGCTTTGTGGAGCATCCGGGTTATAGTTGTCCCATGGACGGTTTCTCCCATCTCGGCTGTTGATCTCTCCAGCTCCTTCAGAGTTACCATTGGCCTCTTGGTTGCTTCTCTGACTAATGCCCTCCTTACCTGGTCACTGAGTTTTGGTGGACGGCCTTCTCTAGGCAATGATGACGATGATGATGATGATGATGACCTCAGAATAGAATGTTCATTCCAAATGGCTCCAAAGTGCCTAGTTAAGGGAGCAAAATCCTAATTTACTATCCATGATACTTTTACTTGCATTAGTAAAGGAATAGTATATTGCATTGGCTGCATCAAATGTAACAAGCTATATATTGGTAAAACAAAACGACGCTTGGCTGATCGCTTCGTGGAACATCTGAGAAGTATACGAATTAACACCTCTATCTTTCCCGTCGCCAGACATTTTAACAGAAATGACCACACTATAGAAGACATCACAATTTGTGGGATGGTTCAATGCTATGGAACTAATGCTGTCAGGAAACAAAAGGAATGTGAACTTATTTTCAAACTAGGTACTTTGGAGCCATTTGGAATGAACATTCTATTCTGAGGTCATCATCATCATCATCATCATCAACATTCTGGATTTTTTTTTAAAAGACTACTTGTTTGTTTTTTTATCAACTTCTTAAAGCAGTGTGCGCGTTAAGTAAGTGAGCCGCTCAGAGTGAGAACGCTCAGAAAGCACACTGAGCAGATTTAAATGATTTAACGCTCTGCTCCACGAGAGCGCTGAGCGACTTTTAAAAATGGTGAATAATAATTATTAATTAGGTGATGGTAGATGAAATGACCCCGTGTGGTTACTGTCCCCTGCTGTACCTCGCTGAGTTCGGAGCTCTGTTTGGACTGAACCTCATATCTGGCTGTGTTTTATACCTACAATACCGACGTTAATAATGAGAATTATGAATAATATTAATACTACAAGCCTAATAATAATACACTAATAACTATAAAACAGCTCTACATTTAAAAAAAAAATGAAATTAAATGATACAAATTTGAAAACAACAATTTTTACCATCTTATTTAGCCAATTTAATACATAACTTCATAAGTCGAAACCAGTTCATCGTTCTTGACAAACGAATTTGTCAATCCTGCCTGTCATCTCCACTTGTTTCCTGCAGGTGTCCATTCCGTCCGCTCACTCTGATCACTGATGAAAAATGCTCAGGAGCGCTCTGAGCGGCTCAGCGGGAGTGGAACTGAGCGAGTCGTTAAGTTGATTTTTTTACTGAGCCGCTCACTTACTTAACGCACCCACTGTTTTTTTGTATTCGGCCGATGAAGGACTTGTAGTCCGAAACGTCCTGATAATTGATTTGTAATCAATTATTCTACCTTTTTAAGTACCTGAAATATCCTTTTCTCTTTTTTCTTTTATTATATATATATATATATATATATATATATATATATATATATATATATATATATATACATCTCTGGAAAAAATTAAGAGACCACTGCAAAATAATCAGTTTCTCTGGTTTTACTATTTATAGGTATGTGTTTGGGTAAAATGAACATTTTTGTTTTATTCTATAAACTACTGACAACATTTCTCCCATATTCCAAATAAAAATATTGTCATTTAGAGCATTTATTTGCAGAAAATGACAACTGGTCAAAATAACAAAAAAGATGCAGTGTTGTCAGACTTCGAATAATGCAAAGAAAATAAGCTCATACTCATTTTTAAACAACACAATACTAATGTTTTAACTTAGGAAGAGTTCAGAAATCAATATTTGGTGGAATAACCCTGATTTTTCAAGCACAGCTTTCATGCGTCTTGGCATGCTCTCCACAAGTCTTTCACATTGATGTTGGGTGACTTTATGCCACTCCTGGCGCAAAAATTCAAGCAGCTCGGCTTTGTTTGATGGCTTGTGACCATCCATCTTCCTCTTGATCACATTCCAGAGGTTTTCAATGGGGTTCAGGTCTGGAGATTGGGCTGGCCATGACAGGGTCTTGATTTATTATTATTATTATTATTTATTTCTTAGCAGACGCCCTTATCCAGGACGACTTACAACTGTTACAAGATATCACATTATACGTTATTTCACATTATACAGATATCACATTATTTTTACATACAATTACCCATTTATACAGTTGGGTTTTTACTGGAGCAATCTAGGTAAAGTACCTTGCTCAAGGGTACAACAGCAGTGTCCCCCACTGGGGATTGAACCCACAACCCTCCGGTCAAGAGTCCAGAGCCCTAACCACTCTTCCACACTGCTGCCCTGGTGATCTGGTGGTCCTCCATCACACCTTGATTGACCTGGCTGTGTGGCATGGAGCATTGTCCTGCTGGAAAAACCAATCCTCAGAGTTGGGGAATATTGTCAGAGCAGAAGGAAGCAAGTTTTCTTCCAGGACAACCTTGTACTTGGCTTGGCTTGGCTTGAGGGGGGAGGAGAAAATATGTGCTGCAGGACTACATTTCCCAGAATTCCACAGGGTTACCATTTTAAAGTGAAGCACCTGAGGCTGATTAAGGCAGGGGAAACCCTATAGAGTAGGCGGATGGAGAAAGGCCATGTGCAGAGCAGACCTGTGTAAACAAGAACAGGTTCTGCGTGAACATAGGGTGAACCTATTTGTGTGTGAAACAACTGGGTTTTGACTGGTAAACAGCTTAGCTGTCTGGTGTTAGTTAAAAGCTTGCAAAGTACAGTTTAGTACTCCACGTATTTTGTGTTTTGCTAGTTTATTTTCTGTAATTCATAAAAGTGCATGAAAGTGCCTAAAAAGTACTGTTCTGTGTCTTGGTCTGCTTTTAAAAGGGTGCAATGAATTTGAGCCGTCAGGCTTTGTTACTATATATACAGTGTATATATATAGTTGTAGGCAAAAGTTTACATACCCCAATGGGAATTTATCATTTCTAGAAATTTCTCAAAAACAAATAATTGCAGGAAAAATCTTTTGTAGCAAAAGTTTTTGCTTTTGTGGATGAGGAACAAGTTACAAGATTTCTACAATTATTTATTTTAGCAATTATTTTTTGCAAAATTCAAAGAATGCTAATTCAAAAGTATTCATACCCTGACAAGGGAAATGAAATTAATAGCTAGTTGAGGTACCTTTAGCAATAATAACCTATTTTAAACAATTAGGATATTTGTCAATGAGCTTTTGGCATTATTCATTAGTGATTTTTGACCATTCTTCAACAAAGCATTGTTCCAGTTCATTCAAATTTCGAGGACTTCTCTTGTGCACAGCCTTCAACTCATACCAAAGATTCACAATCGGATTTAGATTGGGACTTTGACTAGACCATTCCAGAACCTTGATTTTATTCTTCTTTAACAATTCTAAAGTAGATTTTGATGTGTGCTTTGGACTTTCTCCAAACGTAACGACTATCAGCATGACCAAATAGCTCGATTTTTGTTTCATCACTCCACAAAACATTTGACCAGAACTCATATCCATCATTTAAATGCCGTTTTGCAAACTTTAAGTGATTGTCCTTTTGACGTTTTCCTAAGAGTGGCTTTTTCTTTGGCCTGCGACTACTGAGACATTCACCATGCAATACTTGACCTATGGTTGAAATGGAAATCCCAGTCCCACCTGCAGCCAATTCACTTTGAATATCTTTGGCAGTCAATCTCGGATTGTTATTAACCTTCCTCACAATTCTTCTTCTTGTTCTTGGTGAAAGAACCTTCTTTCTTCCAGACCGAGGGAGCATTGTGACAGTACCATGAGTCTTGTACTTCTTGATAATAGAAACAATATTTGAAATTGTGATACTGAAATGCTTGGAACTATCCTTCTCCAGCTTTATGACAATAACTCATTTTCTTCAGATAGATCTTTACTTTGTCCCATATTGACTTACTGGTAATGACAGCAATCATCCTATGCCTAACCCTTTTATACTTTCTAAGAATGTTCACCTACAATCCAGCATTTTCTAGACTTTTCTAGAATTAGGTTCTTCATTATCATATTGAAATTTCTAGCACCTTGTAGACAATACTATCATAGCATCAAAGGGTTTGAATTAGCATTTTTGGAGTTTTGCAAAAAAAAAAAAAAATCTATTTCTTGTAACTTTTTTTGATAATCTACAAAAATACATTTTTCCTAAAATTCTTTGTTTGAGATTCTCTAAAAGGAATAAAAACACCATAATGGTACAACACTGGCAAGAAGCAGCTTGTTTAGAGGAGTTAGATTGTGGTTCTAAGCAGTTCTGTGTTTGTTTTATACTTAATTCTTCTAATGCTTTCAGAAAGTATGCTTTCAGTCATTGCCCTTTAGTCAGTCTTCCTGAGCTATAATGGATCTTGAACATGTGCAATAGAAAAGTGTTAAAAATACAGCTTAGTGTCCGATACATCAGCTTAGTGTCCAATACGAATAAATCATACGATAAATATAGAAAATGCATCTGCACCTTGGACTTTGGTATGTACTACATCAGTACGTTGTTATAAAGTGGAAAGGTGTGTCATTTTTTTCACAGTCTCTTGCGTTGGCTGACCTAGAAAGACAACCCAGTGCCCTCGGCAGGTTCTTATTTTTTGAGTATATAGATTCACTGGCTTCTAAGCAACTACAGAAGAGCAAACACGATTGGAAGTCTTCACTCCATAGCAAATATCATAGGTATCACAATGAGGATTTTGTTCTGTTTAGCTATCCTTCTGCACGCTGCTACCTGTTCACTATATGACATTGGTAAGATCGTCTATCTGTCTCTGTCTGTCTGTCTACTATATAGTGAGATTGTATTTATACCTTCAAGGGACAGAATATCTGTCTTTTTTTAAAACCTATTATACAATAATGTGCCAATTTATTCGAACACCTCGATTTGTCATTTATATCCTTAAATACCTACCTGCATGAAAACCTCTTGGTGTGAGACTTAGTAATTAGTGATGTAGAAACAATAGGCACTCTTGTGAAAATGCTAGATCACTTTGTGCTTTAATAGGCATCTTGAACAACTTTAAAAAAGTAACATGCATTTTACCATTTGTGTATGTGTGTTCCTTTTTATCTTATTATTTTTTAATGAATTCCACACATGGCCTATCATCAATTAAATCAGACAATTGCTAATTTGCTTATTTGACAATTTTCCAAGATTATCAGTTACAGTGGTTTGGATTTCATATGCACAACAAATCAAAACAACAGAAGCAATGGGGTGTTCTAATACATTTTCACACTACTGTAGCAATCTATTTTGAACTGGTATCAAACATTTACACAAGAGACACAGGATTTAAAGGGTTATCTGCTGTTCAGTTTAGTTTATTCACTTTTGGGCCTGCAGGGCCAGCACAGGTACAGCTCAATAGTGAAAGCATCGCGAATACAAAGAGACATCTAAATAAATATATTAGAAAAATAAAAACACATGATCACAGTTTCATTATAGCTTAAACAATTTCAAGCACAGATGCCACTGAACTGCAAATTTAAAGCCAGAGAGGCATGGCAATATATTTTAGTCTCGTCAAGGGTAGGTTTCGAAAACCCAAGTGTAAAGCAATACAGAGCTTCTCCACCTCCCTTTAATCCACATTGCTCCAGGATTATTTAGTACTGTACATGTTGGCTTGTTCTTTATTTCCATTAAGACATCTTTCCTTTTTTTCACCAGTTATTTCAGGGGTTTTTGAGTCCAGTATCACTACATTTAATTACACTCAATCCAGAGAGTACTGTCTGTCGCAGAATGCAGCTTTAGCAACCTTAGAGCAGGTGAGCAGTGCTCGGAACATCAGCTTCCAGACCTGCAGGTAACGTATGCACTGAGAGTGTGGTTAGAATTGAACACATTCAGTACCATATACATTTTCAGAATGTTTAATTTAATTTCTTACTTTTTAATTTGTCATTTTGTGTCATTCTCTGCTGTTTATGTTTGCACTGCTTATTAAATATTCTACTTCGAAAAGCTGAACTTCTGAAATGCAGCAAGTTTTCTAAATGGCCACTGGGGGTGTGTGTAAGTCATTTCAGCCACACCTCTGCAACTGATCTGTAAAGTCAATGGAAAAACATCTTTCACAAGGAACTGGAAATTAGAGATGCACACCACCCTAGTGGGTCAGAGTTCTCACTTCAGAAATTCAGCTTTTAGACAATGCTTGAAAAAAGATGTGATAGTAATCCTGAAAAATAGTAATCTAAGCAGAAAAAAAAAACTATAGAGAGTGATAGAGGTCATAGTAGGATATTAAAATGGAAATAATTGAAGTACTTACAAATGATTCAACCTCTTACATTGGGGTCTGTTTCACCTTGATTACACTATGTAACACAATTTTTGTTCCTGGGTAGTAAGTGTTATTTCCTAATTACTTCTGCCTCAAAAGCATAGAAAATGGCTATTATTCCCCACAAACTTTGCTTTTGTGACCAGGACAGTGATATTTTGAAATTTACCTATTTTCAATGAGAAAACGGGCGAATTTGTGTCTCTTCGTTCACATAAAGTAAAAAAAAACAACAACATATGAATCCAAATTAACATGTATTTATACTAAAGTAATACAAAAATGACTACAAAAGATTTAGAAGTGAGTAGTTTTTCAAGATTTACGATTATACTGTAAATCACTTTCATGAATCAGCCCCCAAATGTAGTCTCCCATCATGTTCTCGTTATACTGTCCTTGGTAGTGGCGTTCAAAGTCCAGTATATCCTGGTGGAAGCGCTCGCCTTGCTCCTCCGAGTACGCTCCCATGTTCTCCTTGAATTTATCAAGATGAGCATCAAGGATATGGACTTTGAGGGACATCCTACAGCCCATTGTGCCGTAGTTCTTCACCAGAGTCTCAACCAGCTCCACATAGTTTTTGGCCTTGTGATTTCCCAGGAAGCCCCGAACCACTGCGACAAAGCTGTTCCAAGCCGCTTTCTCCTTACTAGTGAGCTTCTTGGGGAATTCATTGCACTCCAGGATCTTCTTTATCTGTGGTCCGACGAAGACACCGGCTTTGACCTTTGCCTCAGACAGCTTAGGGAAGAAGTCTTGAAGGTACTTGAAGGCAGCCGACTCCTTATCTAGAGCTCTGACAAATTGTTTCATAAGGCCCAATTTGATGTGCAGTGGTGGCATCAGCACCTTCCGGGGGTCCACCAGTGGCTCCCACTTGACGTTGTTCCTCCCCACAGAGAACTCGGTCCGCTGTGGCCAGTCCCGCCTGTGGTAGTGCGCCTTGGAGTCCCTACTGTCCCAAAGGCAAAGATAGCAGGGAAACTTGGTAAAACCGCCTTGGAGACCCATCAGGAATGCCACCATTTTGAAGTCTCTTATGACCTTGATGCCATCTCAGAAAAATGCAGATATGTATCCACTTAGGCAGCTGGAACTAAACTGAACTGGTGGGCTTAAGGCCCCTGTATTTAAACTACTATTTATATTACTGGAAAGTTCTAGAAAGTTCTAGAAGTTACTCCAAGTTTACTCAGCACTGAATCTATCTGAAATGTTCTGGAAAATAGGTAAATTTCAAAATATCATTGTCCTGGTCACAAAAGCAAAGTTTGTGGGGAATAATAGCCATTTTCTATACTTTTGAGGCATAAGCAATTAGGAAATAACACTTAATACCCAGGAACCAAAAAAAAAAAATAATAATTGTTACACGGTGTTACCATTATCAAATACATTATCTTGGTTGAGTCAATTGAAAATAACCCATAATCTGCACAACCCACATACCAATACATTGAATTGCGTTTACATTGCAATCGAATATAAATAAAAAAACCAAAAAAACAACATGTGTTTTGAAGGATCCTTCCACATTACAATTTGAATACATTGCTCTGTACTTGTAATATTCTCATATCATGTAAACCTAATTTTTAAAGCATCAGAGATTTTATACTACAATCTATTTCTGAACCACATTCATTTCGACTTTTTTTATGGAAGTAAATGCTTTGGCTCACCCTTCATTTTCATGATGTAACTTTTCGATGGCAGGTATGGATGGGTGGAAGAGCAGTGAATTCTTCTTGCCCGTACCACAGCGATCAAGACTTGTGGCAACAGTAATATAGGCATCATTAAAAAAGGGCCCTGTGGATACTACACTGCACCCAGTGCCTACTGCTACAAAACCAATGGTAACCATCTCGGGTCTCTTGAGTTCGAGAGCTAGTGTGTTCTAGTGGAAATGCCTGGTTATTTGATTTATAAGCTGGTTAATTTAGTTTGTGTGCTTTACTGTACTGCTACACATGTACATCGTTTGTAAAACACTTTCTTAAAAACAATTCTTTGTTATGTACAACACAGTAAATACCACAAAACACTAAAACAAATATTGCAAAGCTGATTGAGATTGGCGTGGTAAGATGTACAATAATACAATGTTGCTTGGTCTCTGCTCAGTTCCTTTACAAGTCTTTCATTTCCCAAAAAGATTTCTGTGCATCTTCCTGATCTAGTTAACTGTACAACCAGTTCCATGTATAACGCCTATTCAGAATTAAAACATAACAGCAAAGGATATGACAATACTGAAGAGGTTTTGGAATACAGTGGTAAAAATCAGTTCGGCTCTGTTTCTTCACACAGTGTCTTTTACAGATGTATACGTGGTCTATCCTCCATTTGGGAACAGTACCATGACATACAGTGAAGCTATGCAACGGTGTTTATCCCTTGGTGATAGCTTGGCATCAAAGAAACAACTGAGTAGTACATCCACACCCATCCCTGACGGCATGTAAGTAATAAAACTGCTTTTCATTGCGGGCGGGGCAGGGTGGGGTGGGGTGGGGTGGGGGTAGGGGGGCAGAGAAACTCCCTAAGGGCCTTATTATCTCAATGGCACTCTGCAGTGCTGACAAACCTTTTCTTTGGAACTAGACTGACACTTAAAAAATCTACAAAAACAATATACCACTATTTGTTTTATTTTTTGTCTTGATCTAAATCAGGGTTGGCCAAAGCTGGCCCTTCCACTCCTGGTCTTTGTTCCAGCTCTGTTCTAAATTGTTTAAACCCTTAAGGTACACTGGGATTTGAGCGGCTGTTGAAACAGTTTCTTCTTAAAATACATTTGAGAGTGACTCAAGTGACACAGGGAGGAAACTGACAATTTGGATGACCAGATCCAACCTGTCAGTACATTTTAAACCATGTTTCATGCGCCTCATTGCAAAAAAAAAAAAAAAAGTTAGCATAATTTTATTCGTGGGACACATACTTCCTTTGTACCTTAAAGGGTTAATTGAACCAATTAAAGCTAGATCCAGACCCTGAAGTAGTTTACTATATAATTTTACCTGTTAAACCTGGAGTGGAATGGTCCTCGAGGACAGTGATTTGACACCCCTGATTTAAACAGTGGAGGATCTCATCCTTGAAGCTGGTCTATTACAGTCCAGCATACTTGTATTATATGATGTTAATCAGGAGGGAGGGAATCTGTGTGACATCAGTGGGATTAATATAGAGTTGAAGGTCGATCCCTCAGTATACTGCATTGTCTTTCTCCTTACAGACCTGCGTGGAGCAAAGACAAGGACGTGGTTCAGTTCTCCAGTGGAAAGCTGACAGTTACTCCATGTGTCAACAAACCCAGCCAGCTTGCTTTAGCCTACTGCTTCAACCCAAATAGTAAGATTTATTTGTAATACTTTCAAGAACTATAACAAATCCTACAGGATATGATATGAACTGTTTAATAGTTGCATAAAACAATTGGATTTTGAATCTTTTTTTCTTTTCTTTTTGGCAGTCACAGACTTTATTCCAGTAATCAAGGATGACAAATGTAAGCAGTCACTCCCCACTCAAATATAATACATTATACTCTCAATGTGATTTGCCTATCTGAAATGAACTTTTTTTATATTGTTTATATTTTAGTGTGGCTCAAGATTGCCATAGTTTGCATTATCTCCTCTATATTTATCATCTTACTCATGGCTGTCACCTTCATGAAAGGGTAAGAAAATTAAGCACTTTTTTGTGTCTCTGTGTTATTTTTCAATTTTAAACACACTGATAAATGCACCAGTTACTTTTCTTGTAAGGTATGAATTTGATTGTAGAATCTACTGCATTAAGTTACATAAGATATAGAAATTGATATAAGATAATACTCTTATACTGTATGTATAACAGTCAGTAACTAATTGTATTTTTTTTTGTTTTGTTTTGTTTCCAGGAATAAGTGCATCTGCTGTGTCAAACGTAAAAAGCCAGCGGAAGACTCTACCCTAGAGAGAGGCCAAGGCTTTGACACAGTCAGAGGACTGCATCGTGATAGGATTCCATCATACCAGATCAGTGGCGCAAGAACCAAGCCACCTGTATTGAGTAAGGCCTTAAACACTGGCTACAGCTCTCATTACTCTAACCATGGCTTTGAATCCACACCCGAGGCCAGTAAGCAGAACTTTGCCAAAACTTATGTGGACCATGACCGTTATGAGTACAGCAATGCTGCCTTTGATAATACTTATTAAGACATCAAATCTGACTTGACTCCGCGGTTAAGCAGTGATGACTGACACAAATCAGCGACCTCTGGAATTGAATGGACTTCCCCCCACTGTATTTTTTTTTTAATGTGTTCTACATAAAAAAATAGTCAAAATGATTTTTTTTAGTTTGTTTTAGTATTTCAAAAAATTATTTTAGTATTTTAAACCCTCTTGATTAAATCTGAAAAATGGTGCTGCTGTTCTTATAGCAGCCAAGTAATAAATAACAAAAAAATATGATTACTACATACTTTGTGCATTAAATAAATAAATAAATAAATAAATAAATAAATAAATAAATAAAAAGTTGTTGTTTGGTATTTTTTAAAAGCAACTAAAATGGAACGGGGTTCCAGGTTTTGCTATGAGTTTAGTCAAGCATATTGTATGGAAATAACGAGCTAAGGTGTGTCTGGGCAAGCTCATAAAAAACTGCAATGGCTCAGAATTCCATGTAATTGTAACCTTAATTCCACCAAACGTTTATGTTTGCTATGACTGTACAGGAAATATGTGGAGTTTTATTACTAGGGTGTTAAAAACAAAATGTACTTAACAGACTATTAAGCTTTTTGGTTTTAGTTATTAATAATAATAATAATAATAATAATAATAATAATAATAATAATAATAATAATAAAAGTAGGTGTTTAAATATTGTAGGTGAAATTGGTATGTATATTTGGTAAGTTTTACTCGAGGAGCTGAACCTGAGGGTGGTGTGCGTGTGTGTGACACCATAAAGATAGCAAAGCTATGTTCAAAACTGGAATCAGTTTAACTTGTTTAAAAGGCTAGTATATGGTAATAGAAATAGTTTAGAGTTTACATGCTGCTATTTGTTATATAATGTATTGTTTTTTTGTCTTTTGTAAATGTTAGGCAATAAGGACTAAAATCTGTAAATTGTTTCATACCTTATTTCCTGTGGTTTAATTTCTGTTCCTGGGTCTGTCAGAGAACCTTTACCCAAGTCCTTCAAAACACAGCTACTGAAGAAAGGAATGATGTACAGTACTTGTGTCATTCAATCCTTGTTAAACTACTGGTCATAGCAGTAAATACCACAAAACACCAGCAAATGCTGTTATGCACAGTTTTATAGGCAAATGCTATGCAATGTCACTTCTATACATGCTGCATCTGCCGTTAGACACAGAAGTGACAGATAATTCCTTTAGGTCAGGCGAGGTCAAAGTTGTCTCTTCCACTCCTGGTCTTTGTTCCAACCCAAATTGTTTAATTGAACCTGCATCCAGACCAGGGCCGGATTAAAGGACATGGGGGCCCTACGTTAACCCATATTTTGGGGGCCCTATGCACATGGCGAATGGTGTTATTGGCATATTGGTTAATCCGGCCCTGCGTTGGGGACAGAGAAAGTGAGCGGAGCAGAGCGAGCCAATTATATATGGAGCGGGGGAGCGGAGCGGCGTAGTTGCTGGAGTGGAGCGTGGTGCAGACATTTCCAGCCTGCTCTTTCACAGCACTGAGAAGAACTGAGCACGGTTTTGCTCCAAAACGAGTTTGCACCAAAAATGTAAAGAAGAAGGTGACAAATACAGATGCAAACACTGTAAAGTATTTTCCATCATGCCTTTGCATGGTAACCATTAATTTTCCAGTTTCAAACCAAAATTAGGCACTTTTATGTTTTGCAGACTTGAGAATTGCATTTAAAAAAAAAAGCTTTTATATTCAATGATTCGTGTTGCACTTTCTAATTCATTATGGAGGGAAAAATATCTATTCTCCCGATTGTGGAGCTGCCATATAAAAATGTAAGTCAGTGTGTCCATCTGTCTGCAGTTATTACAAAGCCTATAATGTTTTTTTACCGTTCTATATACTGTATGAACTATATAACTTATCTGAACACTTTATGTAGGCTTTTTTCTTTGCTGATCATAACTGGGCATGAGGCTTGTTAAGCTGTGTATGCTTTTATTGCCTTGTACCATATGACAGAAATCACATGCGAGAGATAATAATTTAATCTCACTGTTGTTAATGATCATTTTAATTAACATTCAAACATCTGTTGGAACATACAACAAAAAATGATGCAATATGGATCACAGACATAAAAAAGCTTCTGTCCCAGACAGTAAAGTACAAATGCATTAGCAAGTTCATAATATAACTTAATGTTATATGGGTATGCCAAAGTGGCTAACAGTGTGCAGGTGCAAGTGATCAATGAACAGACAGACAATTATAATCCAGGTGCAAAGTAGTTTAATGCGTTTGTATGTCCAGTGCCTGACGGCAGAACAAACAGTAAACAATAATGATGGTAAGTAATACAGTGGTGTGTATTACGGACTGTAATCCCCGGGTTTGTCCCGAAATAATAGTCCTGTTTATTGTACACCCACACGAAACACAAAGCACATACACAAGTCGATAGTGCGTGAATTAGTGCTCGTGGTGACAATACAGTTATTTGTGATACAAGTATTGTGCTGTTCCGGGTTTGCGCTGGACTCTGGCAACAGCTCCAGAATGTGTTAGCTGTCTAATAATAACAAGTAATACTTAGACAAAACAAACAAACACTCAAGATACGGATATTATATATATTGTGTGACCCTGAGCAAGTCACTTAACCTCCTTGTGCTCCGTCTTTCGGGCGAGACGTAGTTGTAAGTGACTCTACAGCTGATGCATAGTTCACACACCCTAGTCTCTGTAAGTCGCCTTACATAAAGGCGCCTGCTAAATAAACAAACAAATTATATATATATATATATATATATATATATATATATATATATATATATATATATATATATATATATATATAATTTGCATGCCCCGGTAGCTAAATGCTTAGTTACGGCTCTGGGCAAAACCAAAGCCCATGGCCAGTATACAATATTTTTCTGTATGCATTCTTTTCTGTTGAGCACTACTGACACCGTTGAAACGGTGAGTCTTAGGTCGCCTGCGGATACATTAGTCCAATCAATGCGTCTGAACCTGGGGTGTAATCCCAAGGTAACTGCTCACTGTTAACAGGTTTGAAGACGTTAATTCACGTTTTAAATAATACAGTGTCCCCTTCAGACTTGTTAAAGGAGAGTTTCAGAAATAACATTCAAAACTATGCGCGAGTAAATACCATCCTAACTCCTAACATCCAAAAAAAAAGGAAAAAAAATAACATTTTATGCCCCGGTAGCTGCGATATGGAGTCTTGCATGCCCCTGTAGTTGTGATATGGAGTCTTTCCATCCACCTCCGTTTGCTTCAACCGGAGGCGCATGCAATTTATATATATATATATATATATATATATATATATATATATATATATATATATATATATATATATATATATATATATATATATATATTTGCATGCCCCGGTAGCTAAATGCTTAGTTACGGCTCTGGGCAAATCAAAGCCCATGGCCAGTATACAATATTTTTCTATATGCATTCTTTTCTGTTGAGCACTACTGACACCGTTGAAAATACCATCCTAACTACTAACATCCAAAATTAAAAAAGAAAAAAAGAAAAAAAATAACATTTTATGCCCCTGTAGCTGCGATGTGGAGTCTTGCAAGCCCCTGTAGCTGCGATATGGAGTCTTTCCATCCACCTCCGTTTGCTTCAACCGGAGGCGCATGCAATTTATATATATATATATATATATATATATATATATATATATATATATATATTTATTTATATATATATATATATATATATATATATATATATATATATATATATATATATATATATATATATATATATATATATTTGCATGCCCCGGTAGCTAAATGCTTAGTTACGGCTCTGGGCAAAACCAAAGCCCATGGCCAGTATACAATATTTTTCTCTATGCATTCTTTTCTGTTGAGCACTACTGACACCGTTGAAACGGTGAGTCTTAGGTCGCCTGCGGATACATTAGTCCAATCAATGCGTCTGAATCTGGGGTGTAATCCCAAGGTAACTGCTCACTGTTAACAGGTTTGAAGACGTTAATTCACGTTTTAAATAATACAGTGTCCCCTTCAGACTTGTTAAAGGAGAGTTTCAGAAATAACATTCAAAACTATGCGCGAGTAAATACCATCCTAACTCCTAACATCCAAAAAAAAAAAGGAAAAAAAGAACATTTTATGCCCGGTAGCTGCGATATGGAGTCTTGCATGCCCCTATAGTTGTGATATGGAGTCTTTCCATCCACCTCCGTTTGCTTCAACCGGAGGCGCATGCAATTTATATATATATATATATATATATATATATATATATATATATATATATATATATATATATATATATATATATATTTGCATGCCCCGGTAGCTAAATGCTTAGTTACGGCTCTGGGCAAATTGCATATATATATATATATATATATATATATATATATATATATATATATATATATATATATATATATATATATAAATTGCATATATATATATATATATATATATATATATATATATATATATATATATATATATATATATATATATATATATATATTGCATGACCCCGGTAACTAAATGCTTAGTTACGGCTCTGGGCAAAACCAAAGTCCATGGCCAGTATACAATATTTTTCTGTATGCATTCTTTTCTGTTGAGCACTACTGACACCGTTGAAAATACCATCCTAACTACTAACATCCAAAAATAAAAAAGAAAAAAAGAAAAAAAATAACATTTTATGCCCCGGTAGCTGCGATGTGGAGTCTTGCATGCCCCTGTAGCTGCGATATGGAGTCTTTCCATCCACCTAGGTTTGCTTCAACCGGAGGCGCATGCAATTTATATATATATGCATGCCCCGGTAGCTAAATGCTTAGTTACGGCTCTGGGCAAAACCAAAGCCCATGGCCAGTATACAATATTTTTCTGTATGCATTCTTTTCTGTTGAGCACTACTGACACCGTTGAAACGGTGAGTCTTTGGTCGCCTGCGGATACATTAGTCCAATCAATGCGTCTGAACCTGGGGTGTAATCACAAGGTAACTGCTCACTGTTAACAGGTTTGAAGACGTTAATTCACGTTTTAAATAATACAGTGTCCCCTTCAGACTTGTTAAAGGAGAGTTTCAGAAATAACATTAAAAACTATGCGCGAGTAAATACCATCCTAACTCCTAACATCCCAAAAAAAAAGAAAAAAAATAACATTTTATGCCCGGTTGCTGCGATATGGAGTCTTGCATGCCCCAGTAGTTGTGATATGGAGTCTTTCGATCCACCTCCGTTTGCTTCAACCGGAGGCGCATGCAATATATATATATATTTGCATGCCCCGGTAGCTAAATGCTTAGTTACGGCTCTGGGCAAAACCAAAGCCCATGGCCAGTATACAATATTTTTCTGTATGCATTCTTTTCTGTTGAGCACTACTGACACCGTTGAAACGGTGAGTCTTAGGTCGCCTGCGGATACATTAGTCCAATCAATGCGTCTGAACCTGGGGTGTAATCCCAAGGTAACTGCTCACTGTTAACAGGTTTAAAGACGTTAATTCACGTTTTAAATAATACAGTGTCCCCTTCAGACTTGTTAAAGGAGAGTTTCAGAAATAACATTCAAAACTATGCGCGAGTAAATACCATCCTAACTCCTAACATCCAAAAAAAAAAACGAAAAAAAGAACATTTTATGCCCGGTAGCTGCGATATGGAGTCTTGCATGCCCCTGTAGTTGTGATATGGAGTCTTTCCATCCACCTCCGTTTGCTTCAACCGGAGGCGCATGCAATTTATATATATATATATATATATATATATATATATATATATATATATATATATATTTGCATGCCCCGGTAGCTAAATGCTTAGTTACGGCTCTGGGCAAAACCAAAGCCCATGGCCAGTATACAATATTTTTCTGTATGCATTCTTTTCTGTTGAGCACTACTGACACCGTTGAAACGGTGAGTCTTAGGTCGACTGCGGATACATTAGTCCAATCAATGCGTCTGAACCTGGGGTGTAATCCCAAGGTAACTGCTCACTGTTAACAGGTTTGAAGACGTTAATTCACGTTTTAAATAATACAGTGTCCCCTTCAGACTTGTTAAAGGAGAGTTTCAGAAATAACATTCAAAACTATGCGCGAGTAAATACCATCCTAACTCCTAACATCCAAAAAAAAAAGGAAAAAAAGAACATTTTATGCCCGGTAGCTGCGATATGGAGTCTTGCATGCCCCTGTAGTTGTGATATGGAGTCTTTCCATCCACCTCCGTTTGCTTCAACCGGAGGCGCATGCAATTTATATATATATATATATATATATATATATATATATATATATATATATATATATATATATATTTCCATGCCCCGGTAGCTAAATGCTTAGTTACGGCTCTGGGCAAAACCAAAGCCCATGGCCAGTATACAATATTTTTCTGTATGCATTCTTTTCTGTTGAGCACTACTGACACCGTTGAAAATACCATCCTAACTACTAACATCCAAAAATAAAAAAGAAAAAAAGAAAAAAAATAACATTTTATGCCCCGGTAGCTGCGATGTGGAGTCTTTCCATCCACCTCCGTTTGCTTCAACCGGAGGCGCATGCAATTTATATATATATATATATATATATATATATATATATATATATATATATATATATATATATATATATTTGCATGCCCCGGTAGCTAAATGCTTAGTTACGGCTCTGGGCAAAACCAAAGCCCATGGCCAGTATACAATATTTTTTCTGTATGCATTCTTTTCTGTTGAGGACTACTGACACCGTTGAAACGGTGAGTCTTAGGTCGCCTGCGGATACATTAGTCCAATCAATGCGTCTGAACCTGGGGTGTAATCCCAAGGTAACTGCTCACTGTTAACAGGTTTGAAGACGTTAATTAACGTTTTAAATAATACAGTGTCCCCTTCAGACTTGTTAAAGGAGAGTTTCAGAAATAACATTCAAAACTATGCGCGAGTAAATACCATCCTAACTCCTAACATCCAAAAAAAAAAAAAAAAAAAAGGAAAAAAAATAACATTTTATGCCCCGGTAGCTGCGATATGGAGTCTTGCATGCCCCTGTAGTTGTGATATGGAGTCTTTCCATCCACCTCCGTTTGCTTCAACCGGAGGCGCATGCAATTTATATATATATATATATATTTGCATGCCCCGGTAGCTAAATGCTTAGTTACGGCTCTGGGCAAAACCAAAGCCCATGGCCAGTATACAATATTTTTTCTGTATGCATTCTTTTCTGTTGAGGAATACTGACACCGTTGAAACGGTGAGTCTTAGGTCGCCTGCGGATACATTAGTCCAATCAATGCGTCTGAACCTGGGGTGTAATCCCAAGGTAACTGCTCACTGTTAACAGGTTTGAAGACGTTAATTCACGTTTTAAATAATACAGTGTCCCCTTCAGACTTGTTAAAGGAGAGTTTCAGAAATAACATTCAAAACTATGCGCGAGTAAATACTATCCTAACTCCTAACATCCAAAAATAAAAAAGAAAAAAAGAAAAAAAAAAACATTTTATGCCCCTGTAAATACCATCCTAACTCCTAACATCCAAAAAAAAAAAAAAAAAAAAGGAAAAAAAATAACATTTTATGCCCTGGTAGCTGCGATATGGAGTCTTGCATGCCCCTGTAGTTGTGATATGGAGTCTTTCCATCCACCTCCGTTTGCTTCAGTTAAAGAAAGGCATTTAGCTACCGGGGCATGCATATATATTTGCATGCCCCGGTAGCTAAATGCTTAGTTACGGCTCTGGGCAAAACCAAAGCCCATGGCCAGTATACAATATTTTTCTGTATGTATTCTTTTCTGTTGAGTACTACTGACACCGTTGAAACGGTGAGTCTTAGGTCGCCTGCGGATACATTAGTCCAATCAATGCGTCTGAACCTGGGGTGTAATCCCAAGGTAACTGCTCACTGTTAACAGGTCAGAAGACGTTAATACACTTTTTAAGTAATACAGTGTCCCCTTCAGACTTGTTAAAGGAGAGATTCGGAAATAACATTCAAAACTATGCGCGAGTAAATACCATCCTAACTCCTAAAATCCAAAAATAAAAAAGAAAAAAAGAAAAAAAAATAACATTTTATGCCCCTGTAGCTGCGACATGGAGTCTTGCATGCAACTGTACCTGCGATATGGAGTCTTTCCATCCACCTCCGTTTGCTTCAACCGGAGGCGCATGCAATTTATATATATATATATATATATATATATATATATATATATATATATATATATATATATTTGCATGCCCCGGTAGCTAAATGCTTAGTTACGGCTCTGGGCAAAACCAAAGCCCATGGCCAGTATACAATATTTTTCTGTATGTATTCTTTTCTGTTGAGCACTACTGACACCGTTGAAACGGTGAGTCTTAGGTCGCCTGCGGATACATTAGTCCAATCAATGCGTCTGAACCTGGGGTGTAATCCCAAGGTAACTGCTCACTGTTAACAGGTCAGAAGACGTTAATTCACTTTTTAAGTAATACAGTGTCCCCTTCAGACTTGTTAAAGGAGAGATTAAGAAATAACATTCAAAACTATGCGCGAGTAAATACCATCCTAACTACTAACATCCAAAAATGAAAAAGAAAAAAAGAAAAAATAATAATATTTTTTGCCCCTGTAGCTGCGATGTGGAGTCTTGCATGCCCCTGTAGCTGCGATATGGAGTCTTTCAATCCACCTCCGTTTGCTTCAACCGGAGGCGCATGCAATTTATATATATATATATATATATATATATATATACATATATATATATATATATATATATATATATATATATATATATATATATATATATATATATATATATATATATATATATATATATATATATATATATATATATATATTTGCATGCCCCGGTAGCTAAATGCTTAGTTACGGCTCTAGCCAAAACCAAAGCCCATGACCAGTATACAATATTTTTCTGTATGCATTCTTTTCTGTTGAGCACTACTGACACCGTTGAAACGTTGAGTCTTAGGTCGCCTGCGGATACATTAGTCCAATCAATGCGTCTGAACCTGGGGTGTAATCCCAAGGTAACTGCTCACTGTTAACAGGTTTGAAGACGGTAATTCACGTTTTAAGTAATACAGTGTCCCCTTCAGACATGTTAAAGGAGAGATTCGGAAATAACATTCAAAACTATGCGCGAGTAAATACCATCCTAAATCCTAACATCCAAAAAAAAAAAAAAAAAAATGAAAAAAATAACAATATATATATATATATATATATATATATATATATATATATATATATATATATATATATATATATAATTGCATGCCCCGGTAGCTACGATATGGAGTCTTTCCATCCACATCAATGCTTGAAATATTGCTACCTGTTAATATGTGAATGGAATTATTTTATTATATCAGTGCCGTTTGAAACTAGGTGTTGGTATTGGAAGTTTACAATAAACAAACGCTTGCTAAAATGTATCTGATTTTCTTGGTGACCTTGTTCCTACATTTTTTGATCTGTTATCTGAATAAAAAGAACCTAAAGGATATTCTGTAATTTGTTCGGTGCCTTATCGCACTGAACTGGCGTAGTCAGGCTACATTAGTACTTTCACATTCAACACTTGCTATATCCTGTGATATTTTGGAATTAAAGACAGGTTTGTGGTGCGTTTGTACACTTCCGTGACCTTGCAGGTGTTACATGCCTTTTCCTCCTTACTTCGAGTCTCGGATATCGATTTTGCCACTGTGAATGCAATAGTTGAACATTTGTCTGCTTGACTTAGTTTCTTAGTTTTCTCTGATAATATATGATGGCGCGTTTGAAATTGTGGGTACATTAATCAGTAGAAACTTGATTATAGTGCATCGCTGTATAGCGTTTATAAGCTTAGGGTGTGTACTGCCTCGACCAGCAGCCCAGGTGATAGGCTCTCAAACCAAGCATGTTTGAAGCAATTATTCAGACTCATTTTCATTAAGTGTACAAGAATACTTTTTTTTCTGAATGAATGAACAGTGAGACTGGAGGTCAAGTAAAAACTGCAGTTCCAACCACATAACAATTACATAAAAATTGTTTAAAACAAAGGGTAAACTTGTACTTTTTGTCATAAGAAAACAGCAGTACTATAAAAAAAAATCATAGTAACACAATTTGACAACCATTCATTTTTCACAGGGAAGTCTTTGTCAATGTTTTCTGTCTTTCCCGTAGGTACTTGTTAGATCCATAGGAACATTCTAAACTGAAGATCAAATGCTTCTTAGACTGAAAGTTGTAAGTTTCATAAATTACTGAAACTTTCTAGTAGGATAATGGCAACACATAGGATATTTTATCTAAATATTATTATTATTATTATTATTATTATTATTATTATTATTATTATTATTATTATTATTATTATTACCATTTACCATTGTTACCATTTAACTTTATATTACACAGGCTGTGTAATATACACAGGCTGGCATTTTATGGTGAAAAAATGTCTAATCCAGCAGGTTTATAATTATTAGGGTGGCTCTGCCACTGTTCACATAGTTTTATGTAAATTAAATGGTGGGACTGTCTCCAATTTATAATGTTTTAAATATTAAATGGGATGTAATAAATACATGTTTTTGGAGAACTGAAGGAATTAACCTTGCATTCTGTTTATTGTTTATTACCATAGTCTTGGTTGGACAAATATTGGGGATGAAGAACTCATTGAATTACTTGAGCCCCTAAGGAAGAACCAAACACATAAGCAGATGTGGTAAGTTAAAATTTTAAAAAGACCATCTTGAGTAATATTTACAGCAGATACAATGGTATTCTCAACATATTTTAAGCAAAATGTACTGACTGAGAAGTGGCTTGGTGACAGAAAGTGGTAAATTAAAACAAACTGCTCAAAGCCTACAACTTAACTCCAATATCAACCTGATAAAGACATATTACTATGACTATAGCCTTGCAAATACTATACCTAGCAGCAAAAAGTGTAATCTCCCACATTACCAGGGACTGTTTTCTGGAAATGGAAGCAGACCAATTAAGGATTTTAACCAGCACACAATTCCATAGAATAGACATATCTGGAAGGGATAGACCAAGTGGTAGCCTAGATATATATGTGTGTTTTGAGAAGGAAGAGTGTGTTTTTTTTTTCTATATTTTATTGAACCTCAAACTAAAACTGTAAATTTGAATTGTAACTGTAGATACATGTTCCCTGTTGGTTGGAGAGTGTGTTTTACTGCTATTTAAAAAACGATATAATAGAGACTTTTTTAATGATCTTAGGAATATATTAGGCATGTCATTTGAACTATAGTAAATTAAATCAATCTAAAATATGTACATTTCTAATTTTCTCTTTTTAGGGAGCCCAGGAGTGGATACGAGATAGATATAGATAGATAGAGTGCATGTTTTACTATCTTGTGGCCACAAGATAGTAAGTCATGCATCTTGTTTGTCCTTCTATTTGGGAATAGACTATTAATTCCTTCCTTGCTTGTAAACAGTGTATCAGCCAATTGTGTTAGTTTCGCAAATGTGCCTTTTTATATGTCAATTTAGAACTATTTTAACAGTAGAATACTTTAATATTTTTTTCTATCTTTTAACAGGATTGAAGGAAATAGCATCAGTTATAAAAGCCTTTTTAAATGTATTGAACTTTGTTCAAATAATACCTCTTTGAAAAAAAGTGTAAGTACTGTGTAAATATTTTATTTGTACAGTTTTGAAACACAGTAGATTTTTATTCTGCTGGCTGTTATTTCTGGATTAAATGGGAAACTTAATATTAATTAAAGTAGTATTTAATTCTTAAAACAGAGTCCCAATACCATCTCAACAAAGAGTGAGCCTGCAGTTAAAGTTAAAATAAAATCTGTACAAGTAAATGCTATAGAGAAAAGGGTTGTTAGGCTGTTTTATGTTAAGAGGACAAATAAATATTTTTAGAGTCTTGTTTATTTAACACCTTTTAATTTACAGTATATCATTTTAGGTTTTGTAAACAGCCTATGTGTGAGATTCAAGGATGCCACACAATGTATTGTGCGATGTGTTTTTTTTTTTTTTTAATTTGTGGCAAAAACATGTTTTGCCCTTGTTAGCGATCACAAGTCATAACAGCAATGCACTGCTATATTTAGCAAATTAAACCTTTATTTTGACCTCACTGGAATAAGGTTGTCTGTACTGAAGTCTACATTTGACCCTGAGGTTAAGGGCCACACACATGCAAGTAGTTTCAGAGTTGAATCCTCTCTGAGGCCAAAGCTCATTTCATGGGCATCCCAGAACACCTAATCTTTGGCAACAGGCCTGGCCCTTTTAAGTATAGATGATTTGTAATTATTGCATTAACCATGCTATGATGTATAATCCGCTTGTGGTCCGTTTCGCCCTCCCAAAAATGTTCATGTAAGAACACATATCATGGGGCTATAAGTAGATAAAAGAATGAATATTGAGGGTATATTGTATTGTTTTTAATATATATTGGGATTGTATAGTGCTATTTGGAATATTGTAAATGAAGAAGCAGAAAAGCTGAAGAGGGACTCCCCTGAGAATTTCTTCATCATCAGCTTCAGTGATGACAGTCTGTGGCAGGGATGGGGCAAGAGGATCCTGCAGAGGTGTGAAGAGAGCAATGATGAGAAGCTTGTCAATATTCTAGTCAAACTATACAACCCTGGTTATAACTTCAGCATTGGTTGGGTGCAGCAGTGACACACAACACTAGGGCAGCTGATAAGAACCAGGAGAAAGCATTGGAATTATGAGGATATAAAAAAGAAACTGGAAAAGCTTGAAAAAAAATTGAATTTCTGATCTTTACTTTGTTATCAACTCCCCCAACACACACACTTCTAGTTAAGTGCTGCTACTATAATGATCATGCTTATATTGATTAATAGTTAAACTTTCTGTTAAAATATAATTCTTTAGGAATCAGTTTACTCTATTTTACCATTTTATGTACTTTATCAGAAAATGGCCCTTACTATAACTGCAGTTCGTTTCATTGGCCTTTTACTTTATTTGATTCTGAAGCTCTTTGGAGATGGCTTTGCCATAAAAAGCACAACATAAACGTAATTTAATTGATTGATATTTCTCAAACACAGTTCTAGCTGTAGGATGTTTCTCCTTTATAATGTGCTTGCTATTATGTCACTGTGACTGAAATTGGGTGCTTGTATTCACTTTACATCAGGTTATATTACATATTCCAACTCAGTTATATTGTAGGATGCAAAACAGAAATTAAGATACACAGATGTTTTGAATTGGGTACAACTTTGTGAAACAATGTACCCTAATCTCTTTCCATGTTACCAAAACATTTAGATACAGTATCTCAAAATAAACTGTAAGTAATTTCAAGGTATCTCTAAATGACTTCCTGTGAAAATGCTCTATGTTTTGAATGGACTTCCTGTCCCCTTAGAGATATCCCTAAATGAACAGGATGTTTGATTTAATGATTTTGAGATATCTTAAAATGATTTAAAGATACTGTATATCTGAAAATGCTAAATGAAAAAGCTCAATTTAAAAGATAAGTGAAAATAATTTTGCGATGCGCTACCTTTAAATATTTGAAGATACCTTAAAATATTTAGACATGTTTGGAAACGATTTAGAGATATCTTAAAATATATCGAGATATCTCTAAATGATAACTTGGCTTGCCATAGGCTTCCAATAGCTATCAATCCGTGACCGCAGAAACGCAGTTTAAAACTGTAAAACGCAGTTTGTAACTGTAAAATGGGGGAAAAAATACTACGGTTCTAATTTACACTTACAAATCTGCTTTCCGCTCGCTCGACACTTTTGAGAGTGAAATTGCTATCAAAAATACGAGCGCGCAGAAATGCAGTTTGTAACTGTAAAATGAAAAAAATACAACCTCTCAATTTTTTTTTCAATTACGGTTCTATTCTGCGCGCGCTCGAGTCCCTTTTCACATTTACAGTTTTTTCTGCGCACGCTCGAAACTCAGTCTACGCTTACAAATCTTTTTGAGAGTGATTTCACGCTCCAAAAAAAAAAAAAAAAAACTGCAAATGTGTAGCTCAGGCAGCCTAGTTAGTTGATTGTCTGCACTGTCGATCGTTCATTTATTGGTCATATTTAGTGATTTAATAACTATACGTTTAGCATCTATGTACATGTGTTAAAACTAGACAAAGCGCCACTATGCACACGTAAAGAAAACATTACATATAAAACCTTATGTAAAAAAAGATCGAAATAGGATTGTTTGTACCAGAGGCTGTGAAGCGTCCGTCGCTGATTCCTCCGCCAAGGGCTGTGTACGGTAGCTGTGATGAACAGTGACCGGTCGACAGTGCAAGTGTTTGCTGGGTGGGTGATACTTCAGGAGCAAGTTGGTTGCTATCATATTCAACGGCTTAAAATAAAACAACTTGCTAAGACACTAAAGTGATACTGTACTAAAACAGTAGCTTAATATCTGTATTCACTTGTTTGTTTCCACATTCTGCTGAATGGTTAATCTATGCAGCTGATGACTGCAATGAATTCAGTATGTTTATATTTTACAAATGTTGTGTCTCGAATTGGTGACTGTACCTGTGATTGTGTGCAGTTGTAACATGTGAAATAGCATGCTGCTGTAGCAGGACTACTTGATAAGGGGATTGTAATCTGTTTTCTCCTAGGTAACCAGGCTTCTTTCAAATGTTTTGTTGTACGTTGCTTTATTGCACATGTCGTTTTTTTAATTGATTTAGTGGTGTCTTAATTAGACAATTGCCCTGGTTATTTAAATTGTTCCTTTGTTTGCGATGGGGAGAGGAAGTAGCATTAATAAGGCCTTACAGGGCATGCGACATTAAAGGAACACCGATATAGAACTGGAGTGCATGAGAATGGGTTATGTATGGAATGTAGTGGAAAGGAAACAGTGGAGCATCTGAGGGATTGCAATATTTCCAATATTTTTTTTGAAATGGTACAGGTGATAGAACAATAGAAAAAGGTATTATTGGGTGTATTGCAAAATATATTAGGAAGACTCAAGAATATTTAACATACAGAGATTTTAAAAGGTTAAGCGTTCACAGCAGTTTTAATAGCCAAATCTGAACAGTAGGTGGTGACAATAAGTTTTGCTAGAAACTTGGTGACCATTAACAGAACAGAAGAAGAAACAGGAGAGAAGAAGGGAGGTAGGTGTGGGACTTGGTATTCGGTGTGCCGCTATAGAGGGGAGTGCTCGGAAGACGCATTTTGTCGGTGTCCTGCGGTGTTAAAGCCAGGTGAGTATAATTCTAAAAGTAAAGTGTTTGTCATTTGGAAATCTTGCATATTGAATAAAGCTCCAAGACATGTGGTTACTTCCCGGTCTCAGGTTGTGTTTTTGTTGGATCAAAGCATTAAAGCGGCAGGTTAAGAGCCCCATACCTTCTGTTTGCTTATTATTACTAAACGCTGTGTCCTTCTCCTCTCATCTGGTTTAAAACGGGGAAAGCCTTTTTATTTGATTTCGCTGGCCAGCAATTACGGTTGGGGAGGCATTTCTTCTTTGTCAAAGTAGGTCAGTCAGTTTGGGGCTTGCCTTCAGTGCACTTTAAAGGCCTGGTCTCGCAGGCGACAACAAGGTGGCCACACACTGGCGACATTTCTCCCACTTAGGATGGTGTTCTATTTTTCAGGCAACACGAGGGCAACATTTTCAATAACAGCCAATTAAATTTGATAGTATTGTCACATGATAAGGCTCGACCATAACGTCAGACCGTGTATATGATGCATTCTGATTCCTGCATTTCATCCAATTAATTGTATGTAGTCTATAGATATGCATTACAGTGTGTATGTGGATAAGCAAATGTTAATGTCCACAATTACAATACATATTTAAACTATGAATACTATTCTACAATAATAAAATACACGTGTAGCATATTTTTTAAAATAGTTTTTTTTATTAATTTGCTGTGTATGCAGTTATTTAATTAAATAATAATAATTATTAAATTTGGCATGGTTTTGTTTGTAGAAGGTGGGTGTTACTAACTGGTGCGGGTGAGGACAACAGCCACCTAACTGACCTGCTAGTTAGTTAAGAACATAAAGTTTACAAACGAGATGAGGCCAATCTTGCTTGTTTGATTGTTAGTAGCTTATTGATCCCAGAATCTCATCAAGCAGCTTCTTGAAGGATCCCAGGGTGTCAGCTTCAACAACATTACTGGGGAGTCGGTTCCAGACCCTCAAAATTCTTTGTGTAAAAAAGTGCCTTCTATTTTCTGTTCTGAATGCCCCTTTATCTAATCTCTATTTGTGACCCCCGGTCCTTGTTTCTTTTTTCAGGTCAAAAAAGTCCCCTGGGTCGACATTGTCTGTACCGTTTAGAACTTGGAATTCAGATCACTGCGAAGTCTTCTTTGTTCAAGACTGAACAGATTCAATTCTTTTAGCCTGTCTGCATACGACATGCCTTTTAAACCCGGGATAATTCTGGTCGCACTTCTTTGCACTCTTTCTAGAGTAGCAATATCCTTTTTGTAACGAGGTGACCAGAACTGAACACAATATTCTAGATGAGGTCTTGCTAATGTATTGTAAAGTTTTAACATTACTTCCCTTGATTTAAATTCAACACTTTTCACAATATATCCGAGCATCTTGTTGGCCTTTTTTATAGCTTCCCCACATTGTCTAGATCAAGACATTTCTGAGTCAACATAAACTCCTAGGTCTTTTTCATAGATTCCTTCTTCAATTTCAGTATCTCCCATATGATATTTATAATGCACATTATTATTGCCTGCGTGCAGTACCTTACACTTTTCTCTATTAAATGTTATTTGCCATGTGTCTGCCCAGTTCTGAATGCTGTCTAGATCATTTTGAATGACCTTTGCTGCTGGAACAGTGTTTGCCACTCTTCCTATTTATGTGTTGTCTGCAAATTTAACAAGTTTGCTTACTATACCAGAATCTCTCTCTCTCTCTCTCTCTCTCTCTCTCTCTCTCTCTCTCTCTCTCTCTCTCTCTCTCTCTCTCTCTTTTTTTTTTTTTCAGCAGGGCCCTGCATCTGGTCAATAATACATACATTTCAGGGAACATAGGTGTATAAGCTTATTAAAATACAAAAATACAATCAAAATCAAACAGTTATTTTGTCTACAAAAATAGTGAAATAAATATGATTTACAAAAAAAAAAAAAAAAAAAATTACAACAGTGTTCAACACATAGAAAATAGGACCTGGTACATACACAACCATGGGAACAGGACCTGGTACATACACAACCATGGGAACAGGACCTGGTACATACACAACCATGGGAACAGGACCTGGTACATACACAACCATGGGAACAGGACCTGGTACATACACAACCATGGGAACAGGACCTGGTACATACACAACCATGGGAACAGGACCTGGTACATACACAACCATGGGAACAGGACCTGGTACATACACAACCATGGGAACAGGACCTGGTACATACACAACCATGGGAACAGGACCTGGTACATACACAACCATGGGAACAGGACCTGGTACATACACAACCATGGGAACAGGACCTGGTACATACACAACCATGGGAACAGAACCTGGTACATACACAACCATGGGAACAGGACCTGGTACATACACAACCATGGGAACAGGACCTGGTACATACACAACCATGGAAACAGGACCTGGTACATACACAACCATGGAAACAGGACCTGGTACATACACAACCATGGGAACAGGACCTGGTACATACACAACCATGGGAACAGGACCTGGTACATACACAACTATGGGAACAGGACCTCTCTCTCTCTCTCGATTTGTATGTACAAATAATGTGATATCTTTTAACAATTATAAGTCGTCCTGGATAAGGGTGTCTGCTAAGAAATAAATAATAAATACAAATATAACTGGGTTTATATAATTTGTGTCAGTCTGCCAGTCTATGAAATTAATCATTAAATTAATCCTTAATCCTTGGGGACCCCTGTATACTACTGCTGACTTTTCAAATACAGTTGCTCTCCTATGTGTGTTTATTAACTATTTGGTTTTGTTGAAGAATCCTTGCTGGGGAGATCTGTTTCTATCTATCCACCATCGGTCAATGAGAAATGCAATTGTTGCTAGGCCCTTGTCTAAGGACCCTTCCTGTTGAATACAGTGTATTTTTTAGCTGCCTTTATTTAAATGTTAAACCTTTAGGTAGAGTTCGGGGGGCGAGAGCTAGGGCTTTTCTAATTTCAGCCTGTCAATCATCATTAATCTCTATGTCAATCATCATCGAAATCCTATTTAAAGCTTAGTCACATCTATCTCCCTTTTCAAATGTTTTGCTTTTCCCTCCTCCTCCTTTTGTACCATGTGCCTCTGTCATCAGTCCCCGCTGGGGGGCAAGTGATCTCACTGCCCAACCTTGGGTCAGGCTATGTCACTATGTCACCCCCGGCCACACCTATCCTCTCGCAGCTCATGCGCTATTACTTAACTAAAATCAGAGGCTCATTCTTTCTTCATACTATTTGCTCAGGTTTTAGCCTGCTGTGTGCTTAGCGCTCAATGTCCCAACTAACCTTTCTACTTTCTACCTATTTCCAGATTCCCTGAGGGAGCTCTCTGCTCCCATCGCAAGCAGCTCTCCAATAAACAGGGTAACTACTTTTCTGTCCGTTCAATTTTCAGGTTTGCATCCACTACCTATTCCACCCTCAAGGGATTCAGGTTTGCATCCGCTACCTATCCTCAAGGGGTGCTGGGTTCATTTAAGGGCTGCGCAAACTGATCTAATCAATACTATACAGCGCATTCTCAGCCACTGTCCAGACGGGAAGAAAAAAAACAACTAAGAAGCCTAAATACTACTAATACTGTATGAGCGAAATGCTATTGTTGTTTGTGTGTGTGTGTGTATATGTCTGGAAGTTCTTGGGAGAGGTATAACTTTTTTTTTTTTTGCGATCGTGCCTTTCAAAAGCTGTATATTTAGTAAAAGTCAAGAACTGACAACGGTGTATCTTTTCACACATGTAGAGTAATATAAAAGTGAAAATCATCCAATTGACTGCTTTGGCACCTGTGTGTGTATATATACAGTGCCTTGCATAAGTATTCACCCCCCTTGGACTTTTCCACATTTTGTAGTGTTACAACCTGGAATTAAAATGGATTTAATTGGGATTTTTACCATTTGATTTACACAACATACTTAACACTTTGAAGGTGCAAAATATTTTTTATTGTGACACAAAGGTTAATTAAACAAAAAAAAGACATTTGTTGGTTGCATAAGTATTCACCCCCCTGAGTCAATACTTGGTAGAAGCACCTTTGACAGCAATTACAGCTGTGAGTCTTTTTGGGTAAGTCTCTATCAGCTTTGCACATCTGGGTCCTGCAATTTTTGCCCATTCTTCTTGGCAAAATTGCTCAAGCTCTGTCAAGTTGGATGGGGACCGTTGGTGAACAGCAATTTTCAAGTCTTGCCACAGATTCTCAATCGGATTGATGTCTGGGCTTTGACTGGGCCATTCTAAGACATTCAGGTTCTTGTTTTTAAACCACTCCAGTGGCCCCAGTCCCAGGTCTCTTGCAGACTGAAACAGGTTTTCCTCTAGAATTTCCCTGTATTTGGCTCCATCCATCTTGCCCTCAATCCTGACCAGTTTCCCAGTCCCTGCCAATGAAAAGCTTCCCCATAACATGATGCTGCCACCACCATGCTTCACCGTGGGGATGGTGTTCTCAGGGTGATGAGCAGTGTGGCTTTGCGCCACAGATAGCGTTTTGCGCTAAGGCTAAAAAGTTAAATTTTGGTCTCATCAGACCAGAGAACCTTTTTCCACATGTTTGCTGTGTCTCCCACATGCCTTTTGGCAAAATCCAAACAGGATTTGATATGGGTTTTGTTAATGGCTTTCTTCTCGCCACTCTTCCATAAAGCCCAGCTTTGTGGAGCGTCCGGGTTATAGTTGTCCCATGGACGGTTTCTCCCATCTCAGCTGTGGATCTCTCCAGCTCCTTCAGAGTTACCATTGGCCTCTTGATTGCTTCTCTGACTAATGCCCTCCTTACCTGGTCACTGAGTTTTGGTGGACGGCCTTCTCTAGGCAATGATGACGATGATGATGATGATGATGACCTCAGAATAGAATGTTCATTCCAAATGGCTCCAAAGTGCCTAGTTAAGGGAGCAAAATCCTAATTTACTATCCATGATACTTTTACTTGCATTAGTAAAGGAATAGTATATTGCATTGGCTGCATCAAATGTAACAAGCTATATATTGGTAAAACAAAACGACGCTTGGCTGATCGCTTCGTGGAACATCTGAGAAGTATACGAATTAACACCTCTACCTTTCCCGTCGCCAGACATTTTAACAGAAATGACCACACTATAGAAGACATCACAATTTGTGGGATGGTTCAATGCTATGGAACTAATGCTGTCAGGAAACAAAAGGAATGTGAACTTATTTTCAAACTAGGTACTTTGGAGCCATTTGGAATGAACATTCTATTCTGAGGTCATCATCATCATCATCATCAACATTCTGGATTTTTTTTTAAAAGACTACTTGTTTGTTTTTTTATCAACTTCTTAAAGCAGTGTGCGCGTTAAGTAAGTGAGCCGCTCAGAGTGAGAACGCTCAGAAAGCACACTGAGCAGATTTAAATGATTTAACGCTCTGCTCCACGAGAGCGCTGAGCGACTTTTAAAAATGGTGAATAATAATTATTAATTAGGTGATGGTAGATGAAATGACCCCGTGTGGTTACTGTCCCCTGCTGTACCTCGCTGAGTTCGGAGCTCTGTTTGGACTGAACCTCATATCTGGCTGTGTTTAATACCGACAATACCGACGTTAATAATGAGAATTATGAATAATATTAATACTACAAGCCTAATAATAATACACTAATAACTATAAAACAGCTCTACATTTAAAAAAAAAATGAAATTAAATGATACAAATTTGAAAACAACAATTTTTACCATCTTATTTAGCCAATTTAATACATAACTTCATAAGTCGAAACCAGTTCATCGTTCTTGACAAACGTATTTGTCAATCCTGCCTGTCATCTCCACTTGTTTCCTGCAGGTGTCCATTCCGTCCGCTCACTCTGATCACTGATGAAAAATGCTCAGGAGCGCTCTGAGCGGCTCAGCGGGAGTGGAACTGAGAGAGTCGTTAAGTTGATTTTTTTACTGAGCCGCTCACTTACTTAACGCACCCACTGTTTTTTTGTATTCGGCCGATGAAGGACTTGTAGTCCGAAACGTCCTGATAATTGATTTGTAATCAATTATTCTACCTTTTTAAGTACCTGAAATATCCTTTTCTCTTTTTTCTTTTATTATATATATATATATATATATATATATATATATATATATATATATATATATATATATATATATAATTGTGGCAAAGTGCCCCGCCCCTGTGTGCATTTGTGTGTTCTGTGTTGTATATATGCGTGCGTATGTTAATGTTGGTGTATAGATTGGTACACGGGATATAAACGGGTCTGTGTTTCACGTGTGTTTAAATTGTATATTTGTATTTAGGCACGGGATTGCACATCACGCACGTGCATTTAAAATATAATATGTGAACACGGGGTTTCACGTAATGAATTCACGTGCTGGGATTCAAGTGAGTAATTAATTAGTAATTGAATCCCAGCACAACAGTATATATAGATGCACGTTTCTGTCACTCGGGGTTAGGTGTTCGGTGAGTGGAGAACGAGTGTGGAGAAGGAGGTAATAAGAAGAAGAAGAATAATAATAATAATAATAATAATAATAATAATAATAATAATAATAATAATAATAATAATAAGGAAAGAACTGTCTCACTCACCGTGTTTCGTTTGTCTGTCTGTCTGTTTACTGTCTAGTCCGTTTTGTTTGTCTTTTTATTTTGGCGTGTAGTGCCGTGTCCTGTGTTTTTGTTGTGTTCCAACCTTTTATTTTCTGTGCTGTTAATTATTAAATGCTGAGCGCGATCACGCGCTCAGCTTAAACAAACCACATCTCTCTGTTTATTTACTTCCTGCTTCTGGTCTGACACCACCCACTCCGGCCGTCTTTGTGACACGTGGTGTTATCGTGGGATAACAGCGCCTCCAAGCGTCAGACCAGGAGAGGGGGTTTTGTGTTTAAAAAAAAAAAAAAAAAAAAAAAAAAAAGTGAAAATGGAAGGCTGGAGAGACGGCTGCCGGGACCTGGAGGACCTCCTCGGGGGCCTCGAGGACCAAGGCTGGTGCATGGCCTGTGGAGTCTACGGACACACGGTGGCGATCTGCCCCTTCCAAGGTGAGGAGGAGGAGGAACCGGCCCAGGAGAGGAAGGTGGGGAGGAGGAGTAAGAAGAGAAGGGGGAAAGGAAAGCTGCAGCAGCAACAGCAACCACAACACCAGCCGGAGGAACAGCAGCCCGGGTGTTACTGCTGTGCTGAGCCTGGGCATTCCAGCACCAACTGCCCCTGGTACCCCCTCGGACAGCTACCCCAACGATGCCCCATCTGCAGAGGTGAGCACTTCGTGGCCCACTGCCCTGTCCATCAGGAGAGGGAGGAGCAGGGGTCGCCTCAGTCTCCACGACCAGCAGGGGGGGGTAGACTGCTGCTCCCACCGCCCCAACCACAACTGCAACAGCGGCCAGAGGAGCCAGAGAACCTGTTCCCCTGGTGCACCTGGTGCGGAGAGGTGGATCACCGCTGGAGGGACTGCTCCGAGGTGCCACCGAGCTGGTGCGGGCGATGTGAGGAAGGGGGACATGACTGGTCAGGATGCCCCTATGCCAGCTCGCCAGTGCCCAAGCGGAAGGAGCCTGAACGTCCTACGCCTGAGTGGGAGGAGCCCGAACATCCTACGCCTGAGTGGGAGGAGCCCGAACGTCCTACGCCTGAGTGGGAGGAGCCCGAATGTCCTACGCCTGAGTGGGAGGAGCCTGAACGTCCTACGCCTGAGTGGGGGGAGCCCGAACGTCCACAGCCTGAGTGGGGGGAGCCCGAACGTCCACAGCCCAAGAGGGGGGAGTCGGTGCGTCCACAGCCCAAAAGGGAGGAGTCGGTGCGTCCACAGCCCAAAAGGGAGGAGTCGGTGCATCCACAGCCCAAAGGGAGGCAAGTCGGGGCTTCCACAGCTCTGGGACCCAAGCCACCAGCAGAGGGAAAATGCTTGCTGGTTCAGCCCCAAGAGCCGGAAGGGGAGGAGTTACAGGCCCAACCCCCTGGAAATTTTTGGGGGGGAGAGGGGCAGGAGGCTGGTGTCCCCCAGCAGCCTCTATTCATGCTGCTGAAGGCAGCACGGCGCGCACCAGCCCAGCCGCCACAGCGGAGGGAGCCAGCACCGCCAGGAGCAGAGGAGCTGCCTCTGCCTCCGCCACCTCCACCGCTTCCTCCACTAGGAGCAGAGGAGCAGGAGCTGCCTCTGCCTCCACCACCACCAGGAGCAGAGGAGCAGGAGCTGCCTCTGCCTCCGCCACCTCCACCGCTTCCTCCACTAGGAGCAGAGGAGCAGGAGCTGCCTCTGCCTCCACCACCGCCAGGAGCAGAGGAGCAGGAGCTGCCTCTGCCTCCACCACTTCCAGGAGCAGAGGAGCAGGAGCTGCCTCTGCCTCCACCACCTCCAGGAGCAGAGGAGCAGGAGCTGCATCTGCCTCCACCACCGCCAGGAGCAGAGGAGCTGGAGCTGCCTCTGCCTCCACCACCGCCAGGAGCAGAGGAGCTGGAGCTGCCTCTGCCTCCACCACCGCCAGGAGCAGAGGAGCTGGAGCTGCCTCTGCCTCCACCACCGCCTGGAGCAGAGGAGCAGGAGCTGCCTCTGCTGCCCGTACCTCCGCAGGGAGTACGGTGGCCGGAGCCCCAGAAAGGGGAGCTGCTGGCCACGAAGAAGGGGGACGAGGTCTGGAGACCACTTTCCCCAGCAGCAGTTTCGCTGCAGGAGTTCTTGTGGCCGGAGCCCCACAGGAGGGAGCTGCCGGCTACGAAGAAGGGGGAGGTCGGGGGACCACCTGCCCCCGCAGCTTTTTCGCTGCAGGACGGGACCAGCATGCTGTCAGCCGTGCCACTACCGGCAGGGGAGCTGACAGCATTTCCAGCCATGGGCCCACTGAAGCCTCCCTTCCCAGCCCGAGACTTTGTCCTGGACTGCTGGGTTTTTAAGGGGGGAGGTGGCCGTTGAGGCCATGTGTGCTGTGCACAAGGGGGGGTATATGTGGCAAAGTTCCCCGCCCCTGTGTGCATTTGTGTGTTCTGTGTTGTATATATGCGTGCGTATGTTAATGTTGGTGTATAGATTGGTACACGGGATATAAACGGGTCTGTGTTTCACGTGTGTTTAAATTGTATATTTGTATTTAGGCACGGGATTGCACATCACGCACGTGCATTTAAAATATAATATGTGAACACGGGGTTTCACGTAATGAATTCACGTGCTGGGATTCAAGTGAGTAATTAATTAGTAATTGAATCCCAGCACAACAGTATATACAGATGCACGTTTCTGTCACTCGGGGTTAGGTGTTCGGTGAGTGGAGAACGAGTGTGGAGAAGGAGGTAATAATAAGAAGAAGAATAATAATAATAATAATAATAATAATAATAATAATAATAATAATAAGGAAAGAACTGTCTCACTCACCGTGTTTCGTTTGTCTGTCTGTCTGTTTACTGTCTAGTCCGTTTTGTTTGTCTTTTTATTTTGGCGTGTAGTGCCGTGTCCTGTGTTTTTGTTGTGTTCCAACCTTTTATTTTCTGTGCTGTTAATTATTAAATGCTGAGCGCGATCACGCGCTCAGCTTAAACAAACCACATCTCTCTGTTTATTTACTTCCTGCTTCTGGTCTGACACCACCCACTCCGGCCGTCTTTGTGACAATAATATATATATATATATATATATATATACAGCTCTGGAAAAAATTAAGAGACTACTGCAAAATAATCAGTTTCTCTGGTTTTACTATTTATAGGTATGTGTTTGGGTAAAATGAACATTTTTGTTTTATTCTATAAACTACTGACAACATTTCTCCCATATTCCAAATAAAAATATTGTCATTTAGAGCATTTATTTGCAGAAAATGACAACTGGTCAAAATAACAAAAAAGATGCAGTGTTGTCAGACTTCGAATAATGCAAAGAAAATAAGCTCATACTCATTTTTAAACAACACAATACTAATGTTTTAACTTAGGAAGAGTTCAGAAATCAATATTTGGTGGAATAACCCTGATTTTCAAGCACAGCTTTCATGCGTCTTGGCATGCTCTCCACAAGTCTTTCACATTGATGTTGGGTGACTTTATGCCACTCCTGGCGCAAAAATTCAAGCAGCTCGGCTTTGTTTGATGGCTTGTGACCATCCATCTTCCTCTTGATCACATTCCAGAGGTTTTCAATGGGGTTCAGGTCTGGAGATTGGGCTGGCCATGACAGGGTCTTGATTTATTATTATTATTATTTATTTCTTAGCAGACGCCCTTATCCAGAACGACTTACAACTGTTACAAGATATCACATTATACATTATTTCACATTATACAGATATCACATTATTTTTACATACAATTACCCATTTATACAGTTGGGTTTTTACTGGAGCAATCTAGGTAAAGTACCTTGCTCAAGGGTACAACAGCAGTGTCCCCCACTGGGGATTGAACCCACAACCCTCCGGTCAAGAGTCCAGAGCCCTAACCACTCTTCCACACTGCTGCCCTGGTGATCTGGTGGTCCTCCATCACACCTTGATTGACCTGGCTGTGTGGCATGGAGCATTGTCCTGCTGGAAAAACCAATCCTCAGAGTTGGGGAATATTGTCAGAGCAGAAGGAAGCAAGTTTTCTTCCAGGACAACCTTGTACTTGGCTTGACTTGGCTTGAGGGGGGAGGAGAAAATATGTGCTGCAGGAATACATTTCCCAGAATTCCACATGGTTACCATTTTAAAGTGAAGTACCTGAGGCTGATTAAGGCAGGGGAAACCCTATAGAGTAGGCGGATGGAGAAAGGCCATGTGCAGAGCAGACCTGTGTAAACAAGAAAAGGTTCTACGTGAACATAGGGTGAACCTATTTGTGTGTGAAACAACTGGGTTTTGACTGGTAAACAGCTTAGCTGTCTGGTGTTAGTTAAAAGCTTGCAAAGTACAGTTTAGTACTCCACGTATTTTGTGTTTTGCTAGTTTATTTTCTGTAATTAATAAAAGTGCATGAAAGTGCCTAAAAAGTACTGTTCTGTGTCTTGGTCTGCTTTTAAAAGGGTGCAATGAATTTGAACCGTCAGACTTTGTTACTATATATATATATATATATATATATATATATATATATATATATATATATAGTTGTAGGCAAAAGTTTACATACCCCAATGGGAATTTATCATTTCTAGAAATTTCTCAAAAACAAATAATTGCAGGAAAAATCTTTTGTAGCAAAAGTTTTTGCTTTTGTGGATGAGGAACAAGTTACAAGATTTCTACAATTATTTATTTTAGCAATTATTTTTTGCAAAATTCAAAGAATGCTAATTCAAAAGTATTCATACGCTGACAAGGAAAATGAAATTAATAGCTAGTTGAGGTACCTTTAGCAATAATAACCTATTTTAAACAATTAGGATATTTGTCAATGAGCTTTTGGCATTATTCATTATTCATTAGTGATTTTTGACCATTCTTCAACAAAGCATTGTTCCAGTTCATTCAAATTTCGAGGACTTCTCTTGTGCACAGCCTTCAACTCATACCAAAGATTCACAATCGGATTTAGATTGGGACTTTGACTAGACCATTCCAGAACCTTGATTTTATTCTTCTTTAACAATTCTAAAGTAGATTTTGATGTGTGCTTTGGACTTTCTCCAAACGTAACGACTATCAGCATGACCAAATAGCTCGATTTTTGTTTCATCACTCCACAAAACATTTGACCAGAACTCATATCCATCATTTAAATGCCGTTTTGCAAACTTTAAGTGATTGTCCTTGTGACGTTTTCCTAAGAGTGGCTTTTTCTTTGGCCTGCGACTACTGAGACATTCACCATGCAATACTTGACCTATGGTTGAAATGGAAATCCCAGTCCCACCTGCAGCCAATTCACTTTGAATATCTTTGGCAGTCAATCTCGGATTGTTATTAACCTTCCTCACAATTCTTCTTCTTGTTCTTGGTGAAAGAACCTTCTTTCTTCCAGACCGAGGGAGCATTGTGACAGTACCATGAGTCTTGTACTTCTTGATAATAGAAACAATATTTGAAATTGTGATACTGAAATGCTTGGAACTATCCTTCTCCAGCTTTATGACAATAACTCATTTTCTTCAGATAGATCTTTACTTTGTCCCATATTGACTTACTGGTAATGACAGCAATCATCCTATGCCTAACCCTTTTATACTTTCTAAGAATGTTCACCTACAATCCAGCATTTTCTAGACTTTTCTAGAATTAGGTTCTTCATTATCATATTGAAATTTCTAGCACCTTGTAGACAATACTATCATAGCATCAAAGGGTTTGAATTAGCATTTTTGGAGTTTTGCAAAAAAAAAAAAAATCTATTTCTTGTAACTTTTTTTGCTCATCTACAAAAATACATTTTTCCTAAAATTCTTTGTTTGAGATTCTCTAAAAGGAATAAAAACACCATAATGGTACAACACTGGCAAGAAGCAGCTTGTTTAGAGGAGTTAGATTGTGGTTCTAAGCAGTTCTGTGTTAGTTTTATACTTAATTCTTCTAATGCTTTCAGAAAGTATGCTTTCAGTCATTGCCCTTTAGTCAGTCTTCCTGAGCTATAATGGATCTTGAACATGTGCAATAGAAAAGTGTTTAAAAATACAGCTTAGTGTCCGATACATCAGCTTAGTGTCCAATACGAATAAATCATACGATAAATATAGAAAATGCATCTGCACCTTGGACTTTGGTATGTACTACATCAGTACGTTGTTATAAAGTGGAAAGGTGTGTCATTTTTTTCACAGTCTCTTGCGTTGGCTGACCTAGAAAGACAACCCAGTGCCCTCGGCAGGTTCTTATTTTTTGAGTATATAGATTCACTGGCTTCTAAGCAACTACAGAAGAGCAAACACGATTGGAAGTCTTCACTCCATAGCAAATATCATAGGTATCACAATGAGGATTTTGTTCTGTTTAGCTATCCTTCTGCACGCTGATACCTGTTCACTATATGACATTGGTAAGATCGTCTATCTGTCTCTGTCTGTCTGTCTACTATATAGTGAGATTGTATTTATACCTTCAATGGACAGAATATCTGTCTTTTTTTTAAAACCTATTATACAGTAATGTGCCAATTTATTAGAACACCTCGATTTGTCATTTATATCCTTAAATACCTACCTGCATGAAAACCTCTTTGTGTGAGACTTAGTAATTAGTGATTGTCACAAAGACGGCCAGAGTGGGTGGCGTCAGACCAGAAAACAGGAACACAAACAGACAGAGAGATGGGGTTTTGGTGAGGCTGAACGCGTGATCGCGTTCAGCATTTAATAAACAGAACAGAAAATAAAAGGTTTGAACAGACAAAAACACGGGACACGGCACTACACGCCAAAATAAAAAGACAAACAAAACGACTAGACACTAACACACAGGTGAAACGGAGACGAACAAACACGGTGAGAATACACTTATTATATTTATAATTACGCTTTTACTCCTTCTCTCTCACCCGTTCTCCACTCTCTGAACACCTAACCCTGAGTGCAAGAAATGTGTGTCTATATATACTATTGTGCTGGGATTCAATTACTAATTAATTATTCACTTGAATCCCAGCACGTGAATTAATTCTGTGCAACCCCGTGCTCACATATTACATTTAACCAGCACGTGAAGTGATTTGTGCTCTCCTCGTGCCTAAATACAAATCTACACTTTTTAAATACACGTGAAACACAGACCCGTTTATATCCCGTGTACCAATCTATACACCAACATTAACATACGCACGCATACATACATACACAAAACACACAAATGCACACAGGGGCGGGGCACTTTGCCACATATACCCCCCCTTGTGCGCAGCACACATGGCCTCAACGGCCACCTCCCCCCTTAAAAACCCAGCAGTCCAGGACAAAGTCTCGGGCTGGGAAGGGAGGCTTCAGTGGGCCCTTGGCTGGCAATGCTGTCAGCACCCCTGCCGGTAGTGGCACGGCTGACAGCCTGTTGGTCCCGTCCTGCAGCGAAAAAGCTGCGGGGGCAGGTGGTCCCCCGACCTCCCCCTTCTTCGTAGCCGGCAGCTCCCTCCTGTGGGGCTCCGGCCACAAGAACTCCTGCAGCGAAACTGCTGCTGGGGACAGTGGTCTCCAGACCTCGTCCCCCTTCTTTGTAGCCGGTAGCTCCCTTTGGTGGGGCTCCGACCACAGTACTGCCGGCAGCGAAGAAGCTGCAGTGGGAGCAGGTCTCCGGACCTCCCCCACGATCTCCGGCAGCGAAACTGCTGCTGGGGTTGGTGGTCTCCAGACCTCCTCCCCCTTCTTTGTGGCCGACAGCTCCCCTTTCTGGGGCTCCGGCCACCGTACTCCCCGTGGTGGAAGTACGGGAAGCAGAGACAGCTCCTGCTGTTCTGCTTCTGGCGGTGGTGGAGGCAGAGGCAGCTCCTGCTCCTCTGCTCCTTCCGGTGGTGGTGGCGGAGGCAAAGGCAGCTCCTGCTCCTCTGCTCCTTGCGGTGGTGGTGGCGGAGGCAGAGGCAGCTCCTGCTCCTCTGCTCCTGGAGGTGGTGGAGGCAGAGGCAGCTCCTGCTCCTCTGCTCCTGGAGGTGGTGGAGGCAGAGGCAGCTCCTGCTCCTCTGCTCCTGGAGGTGGTGGAGAAAGTGATACCAGCAGGCATTCATCCTCTGCTGGTGGGGGAAGTGATACCAGCAGGTATTCATCCTCTGCTGGTGGGGGAAGTGATACCAGCAGGCATTCATCCTCTGCTGGTGGGGGAAGTGATACCAGCAGGCATTCATCCTCTGCTGGTGGGGGAAGTGATACCAGCAGGCATTTACCCTCTGCTGGTGGACAGGGACCCAGCAGGCATTCACCCTCTGCTGGTGGACATGGCGGAGGCAGAGGCAGCTCCTGCTGCTCTGCTCCTGCCGGTGGAGGTGGCGGAGGCAGAGGCAGCTCCTGCTCCTCTGCTCCTGGCGGTGGTGGAGGCAGAGGCAGCTCCTGCTGCTCTGCTCCTAATGGAGGAAGTGGTGGAGGTGGCGGAGGCAGAGGCAGCTCCTGCTGCTCTGCTCCTGCCGGTGAAGGTGGCGGAGACAGAGACAGCTCCGGCTGCTCTGCTCCTGCCGGTGAAGGTGGGAGCAGCGTGTAGTCTCCTGACGACGGAGGTGGGAGCAGCGTGTAGTCTCCCCCTTTTTCAGGGGACTGGTGCTGCTCTGCCTCTCTTGCAGGGGACTGGTGCGGCTCTGCCTCGGAAGGGGAAACCAGCAGGCATTCTTCCTCTGCTGGTGGAGATGGGGACAGCAGGCATTTTCCCTCTGCTGGTGGAGGTGGGACCAGCAGGCATTCTCCCTCTGCTGGCAGCTTGGTTCCTAGGGTTATGGAAGCCCCGACTTTCCTCTCTTTGGGCTGTGGACGCACCGACTCCTCCCTTTTGGGCTGTGGACGCACCGACTCCCCCCTCTTGGGCTGTGGACGCTCGGGCTCCCCCCACTCAGGTGTAGGACGTTCGGGCTCCTCCCACTCAGGTGTAGGACGTTCGGGCTCCTCCCACTCAGGCGTAGGACGTTCGGGCTCCTCCCACTCAGGCGTAGGACGTTCGGGCTCCTCCCACTCAGGCGTAGGACGTTCGGGCTCCTCCCACTCAGGCGTAGGACGTTCGGGCTCCTCCTCCCCTGGCTCCTGCTCTGGGCAGTCCTCGTCCTCATGCCCATAGGCAATGCACATGGTGCACCAACTTGGCTCCCTCTGCTTCCTCCTCACTTTTCCCCCTCTCTGCCTCCTTCTCCTCACCTTCCTCATTTGGGCTGGTTCCTCCTCCTCTTCCTGGAAGGGGCAGACAGCCACTGTGTGCCCATACACCCCGCAGGCAAGGCACCAGCCTTGGTCCTCCAACCTGCCGAGGAGCTCCTCCAGCTCACTGCAGCCGTCTCTCCAGTTCCAGCCTTCCATTGTATTTTGTTTTTATTTATTTATTTATTTATTTTAAATCCAAGAAACTGCGGTTCCTGCTCTGGCCTGAGTCCCGGAGGCGCTGTCGATCCCACGCAGGACACCACGTGTCACAAAGACGGCCAGAGTGGGTGGCGTCAGACCAGAAAACAGGAACACAAACAGACAGAGAGATGGGGTTTTGGTGAGGCTGAACGCGTGATCGCGTTCAGCATTTAATAAACAGAACAGAAAATAAAAGGTTTGAACAGACAAAAACACGGGACACGGCACTACACGCCAAAATAAAAAGACAAACAAAACGACTAGACACTAACACACAGGTGAAACGGAGACGAACAAACACGGTGAGAATACACTTATTATATTTATAATTACGCTTTTACTCCTTCTCTCTCACCCGTTCTCCACTCTCTGAACACCTAACCCTGAGTGCAAGAAATGTGTGTCTATATATACTATTGTGCTGGGATTCAATTACTAATTAATTATTCACTTGAATCCCAGCACGTGAATTAATTCTGTGCAACCCCGTGCTCACATATTACATTTAACCAGCACGTGAAGTGATTTGTGCTCTCCTCGTGCCTAAATACAAATCTACACTTTTTAAATACACGTGAAACACAGACCCGTTTATATCCCGTGTACCAATCTATACACCAACATTAACATACGCACGCATACATACATACACAAAACACACAAATGCACACAGGGGCGGGGCACTTTGCCACAGTGATATAGAAACAATAGGCACTCTTGTGAAAATGCTAGATCACTTTGTGCTTTAATAGGCATCTTGAACAACTTTAAAAAAGTAACATGCATTTTACCATTTGTGTATGTGTGTTCCTTTTATCTTATTATTTTTTAATGAATTCCACACATGGCCTATCATCAATTAAATCAGACAATTGCTAATTTGCTTATTTGACAATTTTCCAAGATTATCAGTTACAGTGGTTTGGATTTCATATGCACAACAAATCAAAACAACAGAAGCAATGGGGTGTTCTAATACATTTTCACACTACTGTAGCAATCTATTTTGATTAACTGGTATCAAACATTTACACAAGAGACACAGGATTTAAAGGGTTATCTGCTGTTCAGTTTAGTTTATTCACTTTTGGGCCTGCAGGGCCAGCACAGGTACAGCTCAATAGTGAAAGCATCGCGAATACAAAGAGACATCTAAATAAATATATTAGAAAAATAAAAACACATGATCACAGTTTCATTATAGCTTAAACAATTTCAAGCACAGATGCCACTGAACTGCAAATGTAAAGCCAGAGAGGCATGGCAATATATTTTAGTCTCGTCAAGGGTTGGTTTCGAAAACCCAAGTGTAAAGCAATACAGAGCTTCTCCACCTCCCTTTAATCCACATTGCTCCAGGATTATTTAGTACTGTACATGTTGGCTTGTTCTTTATTTCCATTAAGACATCTTTCCTTTATTTTCACCAGTTATTTCAGGGGTTTTTGAGTCCAGTATCACTACATTTAATTACACTCAATCCAGAGAGTACTGTCTGTCGCAGAATGCAGCTTTAGCAACCTTAGAGCAGGTGACCAGTGCTCAGAACACCAGCTTCCAGACCTGCAGGTAACGTATGCACTGAGAGTGTGGTTAGAATTGAACACATTCAGTACCATATACATTTTCAGAATGTTTAATTTAATTTCTTACTTTTTAATTTGTCATTTTGTGTCATTCTCTGCTGTTTATGTTTGCACTGCTTATTAAATATTCTACTTCGAAAAGCTGAACTTCTGAAATGCAGCAAGTTTTCTAAATGGCCACTGGGGGGTGTGTAAGTCATTTCAGCCACACCTCTGCAACTGATCTGTAAAGTCAATGGAAAAACATCTTTCACAAGGAACTGGAAATTAGAGATGCACACCACCCTAGTGGGTCAGAGTTCTCACTTCAGAAATTCAGCTTTTAGACAATGCTTGAAAAAAGCTGTGATAGTAATCCTGAAAAATAGTAATCTAAGCAGAAAAAAAACTATAGAGAGTGATAGAGGTCATAGTAGGATATTAAAATGGAAATAATTGAAGTACTTACAAATGATTCAACCTCTTACATTGGGGTCTGTTTCACCTTGATTACACTATGTAACACAATTTTTGTTCCTTGGTAGTAAGTGTTATTTCCTAATTGCTTCTGCCTCAAAAGCATAGAAAATGGCTATTATTCCCCACAAACTTTGCTTTTGTGACCAGGACAGTGATATTTTGAAATTTACCTATTTTCAATGAGAAAACGGGCGAATTTGTGTCTCTTCGTTCACATAAAGTCAGAAAAAAACAACATATGAATCCAAATTAACATGTATTTATACTAAAGTAATACAAAAATGACTACAAAAGATTTAGAAGTGAGTAGTTTTTCAAGATTTACGATTATACTGTAAATCACTTTCACGAATCAGCCCCCAAATGTAGTCTCCCATCATGTTCTCGTTATACTGTCCTTGGTAGTGGCGTTCAAAGTCCAGTATATCCTGGTGGAAGCGCTCGCCTTGCTCCTCCGAGTACGCTCCCATGTTCTCCTTGAATTTATCAAGATGAGCATCAAGGATATGGACTTTGAGGGACATCCTACAGCCCATTGTGCCGTAGTTCTTCACCAGAGTCTCAACCAGCTCCACATAGTTTTTGGCCTTGTGATTTCCCAGGAAGCCCCGAACCACTGCGACAAAGCTGTTCCAAGCCGCTTTCTCCTTACTAGTGAGCTTCTTGGGGAATTCATTGCACTCCAGGATCTTCTTTATCTGTGGTCCGACGAAGACACCGGCTTTGACCTTTGCCTCAGACAGCTTAGGGAAGACGTCTTGAAGGTACTTGAAGGCAGCCGACTCCTTATCTAGAGCTCTGACAAATTGTTTCATAAGGCCCAATTTGATGTGCAGTGGTGGCATCAGCACCTTCCGGGGGTCCACCAGTGGCTCCCGCTTGACGTTGTTCCTCCCCACAGAGAACTCGGTCCGCTGTGGCCAGTCCCGCCTGTGGTAGTGCGCCTTGGAGTCCCTACTGTCCCAAAGGCAAAGATAGCAGGGAAACTTGGTAAAACCGCCTTGGAGACCCATCAGGAATGCCACCATTTTGAAGTCTCTTATGACCTTGATGCCATCTCAGAAAAATGCAGATATGTATCCACTTAGGCAGCTGGAACTAAACTGAACTGGTGGGCTTAAGGCCCCTGTATTTAAACTACTATTTATATTACTGGAAAGTTCTAGAAAGTTCTAGAAGTTACTCCAAGTTTACTCAGCACTGAATCTATCTGAAATGTTCTGGAAAATAGGTAAATTTCAAAATATCATTGTCCTGGTCACAAAAGCAAAGTTTGTGGGGAATAATAGCCATTTTCTATACTTTTGAGGCATAAGCAATTAGGAAATAACACTTAATACCCAGGAACCAAAAAAAAAAAAAAAAATTGTTACACGGTGTTACCATTATCAAATACATTATCTTGGTTGAGTCAATTGAAAATAACCCATAATCTGCACAACCCACATACCAATACATTGAATTCCGTTTACATTGCAATCGAATATCAATAAAAAAACTAAAAAAACAACATGTGTTTTGAAGGATCCTTCCACATTACAATTTGAATACATTGCTCTGTACTTGTAATATTCTCATATCATGTAAACCTAATTTTTAAAGCATCAGAGATTTTATACTACAATCTATTTCTGAACCACATTCAGTTTGACTTTTTTTATGGAAGTAAATGCTTTGGCTCACCCTTCATTTTCATGATGTAACTTTTCGATGGCAGGTATGGATGGGTGGAAGAGCAGTGAATTCTTCTTGCCCGTACCACAGCGATCAAGACTTGTGGCAACAGTAATATAGGCATCATTAAAAAAGGGCCCTGTGGATACTACACTGCACCCAGTGCCTACTGCTACAAAACCAATGGTAACCATCTCGGGTCTCTTGAGTTCGAGAGCTAGTGTGTTCTAGTGGAAATGCCTGGTTATTTGATTTATAAGCTGGTTAATTTAGTTTGTGTGCTTTACTGTACTGCTACACATGTACATCGTTTGTAAAACACTTTCTTAAAAACAATTCTTTGTTATGTACAATACAGTAAATACCACAAAACACTAAAACAAATATTGCAAAGCTGATTGAGATTGGCGTGGTAAGATGTACAATAATACAATGTTGCTTGGTCTCTGCTCAGTTCCTTTACAAGTCTTTCATTTCCCAAAAAGATTTCTGTGCATCTTCCTGATCTAGTTAACTGTACAACCAGTTCCATGTATAACGCCTATTCAGAATTAAAACATAACAGCAAAGGATATGACAATACTGAAGAGGTTTTGGAATACAGTGGTAAAAATCAGTTCGGCTCTGTTTCTTCACACAGTGTCTTTTACAGATGTATACGTGGTCTATCCTCCATTTGGGAACAGTACCATGACATACAGTGAAGCTATGCAACAGTGTTTATCCCTTGGTGATAGCTTGGCATCAAAGAAACAACTGAGTAGTACATCCACACCCATCCCTGACGGCATGTAAGTAATAAAACTGCTTTTCATTGCGGGCGGGGCAGGGTGGGGTGGGGTGGGGTGGGGTGGGGTGGGGGTAGGGGGGCAGAGAAACTCCCTAAGGGCCTTATTATCTCAATGGCACTCTGCAGTGCTGACAAACCTTTTCTTTGGAACTAGACTGACACCTAAAAAATCTACAAAAACAATATACCACTATTTGTTTTATTTTTTGTCTTGATCTAAATCAGGGTTGGCCAAAGCTGGCCCTTCCACTCCTGGTCTTTGTTCCAGCTCTGTTCTAAATTGTTTAAACCCTTAAGGTACACTGGGATTTGAGCGGCTGTTGAAACAGTTTCTTCTTAAAATACATTTGAGAGTGACTCAAGTGACACAGGGAGGAAACTGACAATTTGGATGACCAGATCCAACCTGTCAGTACATTTTAAACCATGTTTCATGCGCCTCATTGCAAAAAAAAAAAAAAAGTTAGCATAATTTTATTCGTGGGACACATACTTCCTTTGTACCTTAAAGGGTTAATTGAACCAATTAAAGCTAGATCCAGACCCTGAAGTAGTTTACTATATAATTTTACCTGTTAAACCTGGAGTGGAACGGTCCTCGAGGACAGTGATTTGACACCCCTGATTTAAACAGTGGAGGATCTCATCCTTGAAGCTGGTCTATTACAGTCCAGCATACTTGTATTATATGATGTTAATCAGGAGGGAGGGAATCTGTGTGACATCAGTGGTATTAATATAGAGTTGAAGGTCGATCCCTCAGTATACTGCATTGTCTTTCTCCTTACAGACCTGCGTGGAGCAAAGACAAGGACGTGGTTCAGTTCTCCAGTGGAAAGCTGACAGTTACTCCATGTGTCAACAAACCCAGCCAGCTTGCTTCAGCCTACTGCTTCAACCCAAATAGTAAGATTTATTTGTAATACTTTCAAGAACTATAACAAATCCTACAGGATATGATATGAACTGTTTAATAGTTGCATAAAACAATTGGATTTTGAATCTTTTTTTCTTTTCTTTTTGGCAGTCACAGACTTTATTCCAGTAATCAAGGATGACAAATGTAAGCAGTCACTCCCCACTCAAATATAATACATTATACTCTCAATGTGATTTGCCTATCTGAAATGAACTTTTTTTATATTGTTTATATTTTAGTGTGGCTCAAGATTGCCATAGTTTGCATTATCTCCTCTATATTTATCATCTTACTCATGGCTGTCACCTTCATGAAAGGGTAAGAAAATTAAGCACTTTTTTGTGTCTCTGTGTTATTTTTCAATTTTAAACACACTGATAAATGCACCAGTTACTTTTCTTGTAAGGTATGAATTTGATTGTAGAATCTACTGCATTAAGTTACATAAGATATAGAAATTGATATAAGATAATACTCTTATACTGTATGTATAACAGTCAGTAACTAATTGTATTTTTTTTGGTTTTGTTTTGTTTCCAGGAATAAGTGCATCTGCTGTGTCAAACGTAAAAAGCCAGCGGAAGACTCTACCCTACAGAGAGGCCAAGGCTTTGACACAGTCAGAGGACTGCATCGTGATAGGATTCCATCATACCAGATCAGTGGCGCAAGAACCAAGCCACCTGTATTGAGTAAGGCCTTAAACACTGGCTACAGCTCTCATTACTCTAACCATGGCTTTGAATCCACACCCAAGGCCAGTAAGCAGAACTTTGCCAAAACTTATGTGGACCATGACCGTTATGAGTACAGCAATGCTGCCTTTGATAATACTTATTAAGACATCAAATCTGACTTGACTCCGCGGTTAAGCAGTGATGACTGACACAAATCAGCGACCTCTGGAATTGAATGGACTTCCCCCCACTGTATTTTTTTTTTAATGTGTTCTACATAAAAAAATAGTCAAAATGATTTTTTTTAGTTTGTTTTAGTATTTCAAAAAATTATTTTAGTATTTTAAACCCTCTTGATTAAATCTGAAAAATGGTGCTGCTGTTCTTATAGCAGCCAAGTAATAAATAACAAAAAAATATGATTACTACAGACTTTGTGCATTAAATAAATAAATAAATAAATAAATAAATAAATAAAAAGTTGTTGTTTGGTATTTTTTAAAAGCAACTAAAATGGAACGGGGTTCCAGGTTTTGCTATGAGTTTAGTCAAGCATATTGTATGGAAATAACGAGCTAAGGCGTGTCTGGGCAAGCTCATAAAAAACTGCAATGGCTCAGAATTCCATGTAATTGTAACCTTAATTCCACCCAACGTTTATGTTTGCTATGACTGTACAGGAAATATGTGGAGTTTTATTACTAGGGTGTTAAAAACAAAATGTACTTAACAGACTATTAAGCTTTTTGGTTTTAGTTATTAATAATAATAATAATAATAATAATAATAATAATAATAATAATAATAATAATAAAAGTAGGTGTTTAAATATTGTAGGTGAAATTGGTATGTATATTTGGTAAGTTTTACTCGAGGAGCTGAACCTGAGGGTGGTGTGCGTGTGTGTGACACCATAAAGATAGCAAAGCTATGTTCAAAACTGGAATCAGTTATAACTTGTTTAAAAGGCTAGTATATGGTAATAGAAATAGTTTAGAGTTTACATGCTGCTATTTGTTATATAATTTATTGTTTTTTTGTCTTTTGTAAATGTTAGGCAATAAGGACTAAAATCTGTAAATTGTTTCATACCTTATTTCCTGTGGTTTAATTTCTGTTCCTGGGTGTGTCAGAGAACCTTTACCCAAGTCCTTCAAAACACAGCTACTGAAGAAAGGAATGATGTACAGTACTTGTGTCATTCAATCCTTGTTAAACTACTGGTCATAGCAGTAAATACCACAAAACACCAGCAAATGCTGTTATGCACAGTTTTATAGGCAAATGCTATGCAATGTCACTTCTATACATGCTGCATCTGCCGTTAGACACAGAAGTGACAGATAATTCCTTTAGGTCAGGCGAGGTCAAAGTTGTCTCTTCCATTCCTGGTCTTTGTTCCAACCCAAATTGTTTAATTGAACCTGCATCCAGACCAGGGCCGGATTAAAGGACATGGGGGCCCTACGTTAACCCATATTTTGGGGGCCCTATGCACATGGCGAATGGTGTTATTGGCATATTGGTTAATCCGGCCCTGCGTTGGGGACAGAGAGAGTGAGTGGAGCAGAGCGAGCCAATTATATATGGAGCGGGGGGAGCGGAGCGGCGTAGTTGCTGGAGTGGAGCGTGGTGCAGACATTTCCAGCCTGCTCTTTCACAGCACTGAGAAGAACTGAGCACGGTTTTGCTCCAAAACGAGTTTGCACCAAAAATGTAAAGAAGAAGGTGACAAATACAGATGCAGTCACTGTAAAGTATTTTCCATCATGCCTTTGCATGGTAACCATTAATTTTCCAGTTTCAAACCAAAATTAGGCACTTTTATGTTTTGCAGACTTGAGAATTGCATTTAAAAAAAAAAAGCTTTTATATTCAATGATTCGTGTTGCACTTTATAATTCATTATGGAGGGAAAAATATTCTCCTGATTGTGGAGCTGCCATATAAAAATGTAAGTCAGTGTGTCCATCTGTCTGCGGTTATTACAAAGCCTATACTGTTTTTTACCATTCTATATACTGTATGAACTATATAACTTATCTGAACACTTTATGTAGGCTTTTTTCTTTGCTGATCATAGCTGGGCATGAGGCTTGTTAAGCTGTGTATGCTTTTATTGCCTTGTGCCATATGACAGAAATCACATGCGAGAGATAATAATTTAATCTCACTGTTGTTAATGATCATTTTAATTAACATTCAAACATCTGTTGGAACATACAACAAAAAATGATGCAATATGGATCACAGACATAAAAAAGCTTCTGTCCCAGACAGTAAAGTACAAATGCATTAGCAAGTTCATAATATAACTTAATGTTATATGGGTATGCCAAAGTGGCTAACAGTGTGCAGGTGCAAGTGATCAATGAACAGACAGACAATTATAATCCAGGTGCAAAGTGGTTTAATGCGTTTGTCTGTCCAGTGCCTGACGGCAGAACAAACAGTAAACAATAATGATGCTAAGTAATACAGTGGTGTGTATTACGGACTGTAATCCCCGGGTTTGTCCCGAAATAATAGTCCTGTTTATTGTACACCCACACGAAACACAAAACACATACACAACTCGATAGTGCTTGAATTAGTGCTCGTGGTGACAATACAGTTATTTGTGATACAAGTATTGTGCTGTTCTGGGTTTGCGCTGGACTCTGGCAACAGCTCCAGAATGTGTTAGCTGTCTAATAATAACAAGTAATACTTAGACAAAACAAACAAACACTCATGATACGGATATTATATATATTGTGTGACCCTGAGCAAGTCACTTAACCTCCTTGTGCTCCGTCTTTCGGGCGAGACGTAGTTGTAAGTGACTCTGCAGCTGATGCATAGTTCACACACCCTAGTCTCTGTAAGTCGCCTTAGATAAAGGCGCCTGCTAAATAAACAAACAAATTATATATATATATAATTTGCATGCCCCGGTAGCTAAATGCTTAGTTACGGCTCTGGGCAAAACCAAAGCCCATGGCCAGTATACAATATTTTTCTGTATGCATTCTTTTCTGTTGAGCACTACTGACACCGTTGAAACGGTGAGTCTTAGGTCGCCTGCGGATACATTAGTCCAATCAATGCGTCTGAACCTGGTGTGTAATCCCAAGGTAACTGCTCACAGTTAACACGTTTTAATACGTTAATTCACGTTTTAAAGAATACAGTGTCCCCTTCAGACATGTTAAAGGAGAGATTCGGAAATAACATTCAAAACTATGCGCGAGTAAATACCATCCTAACTCCTAACATCCAAAAAAAAAAGAAAAAAAAGAAAAAAAATAACATTTTATGCCCCGGTAGCTGCGATATGGAGTTTTGCATGCCGCTGTAGCTGCGATATGGAGTCTTTCCATCCACCTCCGTTTGCTTCAACCGGAGGCGCATGCAATTTATATATATATTTATATATATATATTGTAGTGGAGTGGGCTTTCTCATTAAAGTTATACAGGCTTTAGGACCCTGGGGATTAGGAGAGGACACTCCATCTTGGTAACACTGAAGTAACAGGAGGCCATTTTGCTAAAGGCCTCCTAATTGGGTTAAATTATTTGTTTATTGTTTTGGCAGTGGGTCTGATTGGGGTAAATTAGAGCCAGCTGCCCACACTTATGACTGTGGGGCATATAAACCTCACAGTTGGTTAATTCGGGGCTGTCAGGTTGGAGAAGGCAGTCAAGTAAAGTAAGTACTGGGTGTACTGGATTGTATGTTTGGGTCGGTAAGCAGCTTAGCTGCCCGACGCTCAGTCAGGGACTGTATTGAGTTTAGGAAGTACTCCTGAGAGGAGTTAGGTTTTGTTTTGCTTATTGTGTTTGCCTGTACTTGCAAATAAAGATACAGACACTGTCCTGTTTAACTGAGAACAAAGTGTGAAACTGCTTTATTTTGTATCAGAATACGGGGCTGGTAAGAGCGGACACCTGGAACAGTAAATACAGAGGGGTGACTTTATCACATATGGTACCAGAAGTGGGGCTTAGAAGAGCCCAAGAAAGCACAAAGGGAGTGTGAACCCCAGCAGCCTACCGAGGCGCTGCTGAGGGAGGAGAAAATGGAACAGCTGGCTGCCCAAAGGACAGATCCAGAAGGAGAAGCACCTGTCAGTGGATCTCCCTGGTGTGAATGGTGTGGAAACCCAGCCCACCGCTGGAGAGAATGCCCAGATGTCTCACCAGACTGGTGTGGACTGTGTGAAGGGTTTGGACTTATATATATATATATATATATATATAGCATTTCCACTGCTATATATAAGACTAAGACTCCACATCGCAGCTACAGGGGCATAAAATGTTATTTTTTTTCCTTTTTTTTTTTTTTTTTTTTTGGATGTTAGGAGTTAGGATGGTATTTACTCGCGCATAGTTTTGTATGTTATTTCCGAATTTCTCCTTTAACATGTCTGAAGGGGACACTGTATTACTTAAAACGTGTTAACTGTGAGCAGTTACCTTGGGATTACACACCAGGTTCAGACGCATTGATTGGACTAATGTATCCGCAGGCGACCTAAGACTCACCGTTTCAACGGTGTCAGTAGTGCTCAACAGAAAAGAATGCATACAGAAAAATATTGTATACTGGCCATGGGCTTTGGTTTTGCCCACCGCCGTAACTAAGCATTTAGCTACCGCGGCATGCAAATATATATATATATATATATATATATAAATTGCATGCGCCTCCGGTTGAAGCAAACGGAGGTGGATGGAAAGACTCCATATCGCAGTTACAGGGGCATGCAAGACTCCATATCGCAGCTACCGGGGCATAAAATGTTCTTTTTTTTCTTTTTTTTCTTTTTTTTTTTTGGATGCCCAAACCGAGAACCAAAAAGGGGGCGTCACCAGCCTAAGAAGAGAGAGGACAAGCGGTACAGGTTGGCCCGGGAGGCTGCACTAAAGTTTTCCTGGTGCCAAGAGGATGGACACGAGGAAGCCAGGTGTGTGCTGCAGGAGTGTGAAAAGAAGCTAGGCTGGGAGGAGCCTGATATGCCAAACGGGCTAGAAGAGACAGAGAAAGAAGTGCATGCCCTGCGTGACCATAAGCCACTGGGGGCGCTGCTGGCGAAAGTAAAGAAGGAGCTGCTACTACAGGAACCAGAAGTTTTCTGGGGAGAAGTACACACTGTGAGGGATTGTCAGCCGCCACAGGAGACGCTGCTGAGGAAAAGACAGTGTGACCTGCAGCTGCCCATACAAACCCAGGATGATGGGAAGAAGTGGTTACAAGCTCAACGGGAGGAGCAGCAGAAACTGAAGAGCCAACTGCAGGAATTAAAGAAAAACATGGAGATTCTTAACCAGGAGACAACTGCTCTTGACGAGGCAGAGCAGTGGAAAAACAAGCTTTCAGAGTGGGAAAAGAAGGCAGAAACCAAGTTCTTGCAGAACCATAGCGCTGTAATATCACTACAAGGCAAGTTGAAAGAGCTGGAGAAGCAAGTTTATGGAAAGGATGAACAGTTAAGCAAGCTCACAAGGAATGTTGCTAAACAGCACAGAAGCAAGTCTGAGAGAGACCAGGTGCTGGACAAGAAAGAGAAGAAAATCGGTGAGTTAACTGCTGAGCTACAAAACTGTGTGTTCAAGATAAAGGAGCTGGAAAACCAGCTTGAAAAGAGTGAGGAACATGAGTGTATTATAGTAGAGCTGCAGAAGAAGAATAAAGTAAAAGAGGCCGAAAACAAAGAACTGTTTCTGAAACTTCAACAAGCTCAAGTACAGTCTTCTGAAATGGGTAACAGAGTTAAAGAAACTGAAGATCAGTTGTATACTTTGAAAAGAGAGACTGAGCGTTTGAAACAGGAGCTTGAACACAAAGAAGAGGGTTTTGAGAAGTTGAAAAAAGAAGCGCTGAAGAGTAAAGAAGAAATGCACCGAGCAGCAGAGAAATGCAGTGCGGATGTACAGCAGATTTTAAAGGGAAAGAACAGTGAAATACAAGAAGTGCAGAACTTTCACAGAATCAAGCAGAAGGAGATGGAAGAGACAGTTAGTGAACTGGAGAGGGAAGCCCAAAGTCTTGTGCGAGAGTTACAGGTTGTCCAAGAGAGCAAGGGGAACCAGATTGCAGAGCTGAAGAAAAGCGCTGATTATTTGAAAGCTGAGTGGGAAGAAAAGTTACAGTGTGTTGTGAGTAAAATGAAACGGGAGAAGTTCGAACTTCAAAAGAAATACAGGGAAAGTAGTGAAGACGCAAACTCTCACCTGTCCCAGCTAGAGACCCGCCTGCGGATACATTAGTCCAATCAATGCGTCTGAACCTGGGGTGTAATCCCAAGGTAACTGCTCACTGTTAACAGGTTTGAAGACGTTAATTCACGTTTTAAATAATACAGTGTCCCCTTCAGACTTGTTAAAGGAGAGTTTCAGAAATAACATTCAAAACTATGCGCGAGTAAATACCATCCTAACTCCTAACATCCAAAAAAAAAAAAAGAAAAAAAAGAACATTTTAAGCCCCGGTAGCTGCGATATGGAGTCTTGCATGACCTTGTCGTTGTGATATGGAGTCTTTCCATCCACCTCCGTTTGCTTCAACCGGAGGCGCATGCAATTTATATATGCATTCTTTTCTGTTGAGCACTACTGACACCGTTGAAACGGTGAGACTTAGGTCGCCTGCGGATACATTAGTCCAATCAATGCGTCTGAACCTGGGGTGTAATCCCAAGGTAACTGCTCACTGTTAACAGGTCTGAAGACGTTAATTCACGTTTTAAGTAATACAGTGTCCCCTTCAGACATGTTAAAGGAGAGATTCGGAAATAACATTCAAAACTATGCGCGAGTAAATACCATCCTAACTACTAACATCCAAAAAGAAAAAAGAAAAAAAGAAAAAAAATAACATTTTATGTCCCTGTAGCTGCGATGTGGAGTCTTGCATGCCCCTGTAGCTGCGATATGGAGTCTTTCCATCCACCTCCGTTTGCTTCAACCGGAGGCGCATGCAATTTTAATATATATATATATATATATATATATATATATATATATATATATATATATATATAATATATATATATATATATGCCCCGGTAGCTAAATGCTTAGTTACGGCTCTGGGCAAAACCAAAGCCCATGGCCAGTATACAATATTTTTCTGTATGCATTCTTTTCTGTTGAGCACTACTGACACCGTTGAAACGGTGAGTCTTAGGTCGCCTGCGGATACATTAGTCCAATCAATGCGTCTGAACCTGGGGTGTAATCCCAAGGTAACTGCTCACTGTTAACAGGTTTGAAGACGTCAATTCACGTTTTAAATAATAGTGTCCCCTTCAGACTTGTTAAAGGAGAGATTCAGAAATAACATTCAAAACTATGCGCGAGTAAATACCATCCTAACTCCTAACATCCCAAAAAAAAAAAAGAAAAAAAGAAAAAAAATAACATTTCATGCCCCGGTAGCTGCGATGTGGAGTCTTGCATGCCCCTGTAGCTGCGACATAGAGTCTTTCCATCCACCTCCGTTTGCTTCAACCGGAGGCGCATGCAATTTATATATATGCTCTGGGCAAAACCAAAGCCCATGGCCAGTATACAATATTTTTCTGTATGCATTCTTTTCTGTTGAGCACTACTGACACCGTTGAAACGGTGAGTCTTAGGTCGCCTGCGGATACATTAGTTCAATCAATGCGTCTGAACCTGGTGTGTAATCCCAAGGTAACTACTCACTGTTAACACGTTTTAAGTAATACAGTGTCCCCTTCAGACATGTTAAAGGAGAGATTCGGAAATAACATTCAAAACTATGCGCGAGTAAATACACCCTAACTCCTAACATCCAAAAAAAAAATAATAATAATAAAAAAATAAATAACAATAATAATTATATATATATATATATAATTGCATGCCCCGGTAGCTACGATATGGAGTCTTTCCATCCACTTCCGGTTTCTTCAATCGGAGGTGCATGCAATTTATGTGTGTGTGTATATATATATATATATATATATATATATATATATATATATATATATATATATATTTGCATGCCCCGGTAGCTAAATGCTTAGTTACGGCTCTGGGCAAAACCAAAGCCCATGGCGAGTATATATTTTTCTGTATGCATTCTTTACTGTTGAGCACTACTGACACCGTTGAAACGGTGAGTCTTAGGTCGCCTGCGGATACATTAGTTCAATCAATGCGTCTGAACCTGGTGTGTAATCCCAAGGTAACTGCTCACTGTTAACACGTTTTAAGTAATACAGTGTCCCCTACAGACATAACATTCAAAACTATGCGCGAGTAAATACACCCTAACTCCTAACATCCAAAAAAAAAAAATAAAAAAAAAAATAACAATAATAATTATGTGTGTGTAGGATGTGTAATATCTATAAGCCTTGTGAATCTATTAATCATGAGGTAGTTGCCTTGATAATAGGACATACATATACAGTTGCGTGGTTACTCACCTAAATAGACCTATTTGACATGGTAATCAGTTTCAGTTAAAGTGCCCTAGTGCTATGTAATAGTAAGAATCCTAAAGGATTTTTTGTCAAACCATTCGAGAATTCTATGTCTTGCATCTAGCCCATAGGCCAAAAGCTCTGGAACTCTTATCAAGTGAATGGGATGAAAGCAGTGGCTTAGACCAATCAATTCAACTTTGTTTATTCCATTTTCAGGGCTGTACTAGCAAAATATCAGCGGCCATCACTCATAGGTCTGCTTTAGATAACAGTAGGATAACTAATTAAAGAGTTTCAGTGTCCGTACTATTTGTTACTATTGTAATACATGTTTTTATTGGCATACCAGTTCCCTTGTCTGGATTAGCAGCTTGCATGTTAAATGGAGTTATCGCTCCCTGGCTGTGATAGCGGTCTGCAGTTTTAAATGGAGTTACTTTGCCATGTGTTCCATAACACCGTCTTGTTAACTTAATTGTTTACTTCAATATCTGGTGTACAGTGTACATTATGTCTTTTGTTGGGTGGTGAAAATGCATCCATTTTGCAGAGAAGCCAACCTTTGTGATGCTAAATTATTGGATTTTGTAAATAATTATTTCTATTTAGGTCTACTCCATTGAAATGCATCAAATTTAAAAGGGTTGCGTTTTTTGTCAGTGCTCTCCCAGTAGATGTGATATTAAAAACCGTAAGCAATTAGCTAGAAACAGGCTTTTACTGACGGTTGTTTTTTTTCTGAACAATGTCTCCCCACTTGCCCTTCTGCCTTTAAACAAAATGTTTTACATGTTCATCAGTACATATGCACATGCACCAGACACATACATGAAGCTAAATACAGCTGAACCATTGCAAGTAGATGAAGAAAAATACATAATAGTTAGAAATACACATTTCCTAACTAAACTATCAAAGACATGTAAATCCTGAGGTAACACCTTATTTTCATCATTGTGAGGTAACATTTATTAACACTGCTCCCTGCATACTAGATTTGATTTTAAGCTTCCAATCAACAATTAAGTCGGCAGCATTTTCCTCATCAAGGCATGATAATCATTGTTAATTAGAGTCATATTTGTTCTTTAAAAAATGCTGCAGTCTGTCTATGTGTATTCCTGGTGGTTGCATTTTGCAATCCTAAAAAATTTTTTTAAGAATATTTATGTTTTTAGCACTTTGTAAGTTTATGAAATTAGATCATACAGTAAATATATGGCGATAAATATTGGGCAAGGAACATTGTAATGCCCATATGTTCAGCTTTATTGTAGGAGACGGTTGTTTATCTGGATGTAGACAAATTTTACTATTTTCGTGCACTTGCCTAGCCTATCAGGCCTACAAACAAAACACAAATTTAAATATAAATATGGCTCAAAACTTTTAAAAAGGAATTTCTAATGCTTTGCTGCATACTGTCAAAACCAAAAAAGCAAAGTAACAACACGTTTTAGAAATACTAAGTTTTATTTATTGTTAAAATTTGAAACAATACTTTTTTTTTTTTAACCTGAAAAAAAAGTTTATTGTCAGGTACATCTTTTCTACTGTTAATGACATCTACTCCTCATGAAGACACTGCTATTTTTATAGCAGCTTTTAAAAGGCACCAAATTACAAAACTAAAACTGTGTAATTATTTAATGCTAACACTGTATAAAATGCCCACAACCATCAGTGATGTCTAACATAGTTTGTTGTTTGTTTTGTTGGTTGTAACTCATTATTTGACTGTTTCTTTAAAGCTTTCTTTTTAAAAAAAATCAGTAAGGATTGTTATTCATAAAACTTTTCTCAGATTTTTTTAAAGAGGGTTTGGAGATTACGCTCCTGTTTCAAATCGCTCTCTGCTTTGAGAAAGTTTAGAAACACAGTGAAAACACGTCTAACTAAAGTGAGAGTTTAGTTAATTGAGAGAACATCAAAGCTAACAGTGATTTTAAATGCTGCATTTCCATGTTGTGTTTATTATGCAGATGCAGGTGCTAGTTACACCAGCCAATAAGATGTTACATAAGCAGCCCCTATTTAACAGCAGGATGCTAAAGTATTTTCTTAGGCTAAAGGCATTAATTGCTAGTCTGAAGCAAATGGATGTGGTTTCTTTGTTGTAGCATACTAATTAAAGGAGAAGAACATTGACAGTATACTGTGTTACAATTTAGAAGACATTCCAGTGGGGAATACACACAAATGTGGCGCTTTCAAACAACAAACAGAAAATCACACTTTCTATCAAATTTAAATAAATACTTTTTGGGGGAGGGGGGGGGGGTACTTCGATTGGGTGGTGATAAGAAAAAACAACTTTAACTGTAAGCAGATCATTTTGTTGTGTCTTTTAGTACAAAAGACATAACAGAACTAAACAAACAAATTGCTGTACCTTAAATGTAAATGTTGTAACCAATTTTAAAAGGGAACACAACAATATATTTTAGGAAACCACAGCCCCATGTCACAAAATCCCAAACAGCCAGTAACAGTCTCCACATAGCACATCTGAGCCCCATGTCAATCAATCAAGTTTATTTATTTATTTTTTGGGATTGTATGGGGTCATTTGAGTCTCTGTCCTAATTCATCAGACAGACAGACTCAATGGGTTTTAAATGTGCAAATGCAGGTTTAGGGTAAGAATATTTATGTTCATGAGCTATAGGAAATCATGTGTTTCACAAGCAACCAGTGGACTTGTATTATTCTGTTGTGTGTATATATAGACAAAAACAGCTAGGAATAGAAGGACATTTAACTTCTTGCAGTGTGGAATAGTGATTCATAAATACATATGTGTACTTTGATTGTTTCTTATACTCCCTATACTATTAAGTTTCCATCAGCCCTTTGGTAGACACCGACAGCCTGGGTCTGTCTCTATTGTCTATTTTGGAGAATTTCTTTATTATATATTACAACATTAAGGTCTGGGAAATAATTGCATTCAGTATATTCTGCTTTCCTCAAGCTTTTATATATATATATATATATATAAAAAAATATCCTGTGCATGCAACTTATAGCAAAGTACATTTTAAATAAAGACATGGAAATTCAAGCATGGAATGATGGGAAGTCAGCAAGATTCATACCAATAACAGATTCATTCAGTGAAACATTTTTTTAAAAGCACAAAATTGAAAATACAAGATAAAGGGAAAACAGACATTTCTCTATTTAAGAAAAAAAAAAAACATGGATAAAAAATATTAGCATCACAATAATATATGTCTCTTCTTGGTATATTATTGGGTGATTATATTTTATTTATATTTTATTTTTTTGACTGATTTTATTTATTTTTGTTCTATTGGGAACCTATGGAATAAACAGTTTATTCCATAGACTAAACCCACAAGCTTATTATTCAATCCAAATTTAATGACATTATATATATATATATATATATATATATATATATATATATATATATATATAATTAAACCCTAAAAGACCATAAAGCCTAACTTTTCCCTGGTCCTTAAGTACAAATACATATTGCATGATTAAAGTTAGGTTGTCTCCCTCTAATCTAATGAGGGGTTATCATTAGCTTACGTATGTATATAATCAAATTTATAAGTGACTGTTCATTTGACTACTTTAAACTACTTTACCTATTACATAAAAAAAACACCAGAAACTAGTAAGAAAAATGTATATAAAAACAATATTAACACATCTTAAAATATTTTAGGTTTAATTACATTTCTATTACATTCTTAAACATTAATACAGTACATAACTGTAATATAAAAGTAACATACAACTTTGATAAATGGACAAACACATATAACAGACATTAAGCCAGTAGTTTTGCTGCGCAGCAAAGTTTACCCCATTTGATAAGAAACAATTTACAAATTAACCTTACAAGCAAACGCTTAGTAAACTGGGAACATCATCTCTGGCAAAACCTGATGAAAATGTTATTAATTTAGCACCATGTTCAGTTTCTAAGAGAAAAATTTAAAGGCAATATCATTTAAACAAACAATTGCTCTGGAAATACCCGGTTCTCACAAATATTTTACATGTTCAGTTTCTTTAAGCACAGTATACTGCCATAGGATAGTATTGTTGAGATAATGTACACATTTAATTTTTATTTGGTCCTAGTAACATTAGAAAGGCAGCAAGAATAGGCATTAAAAATGACAAAAAAGCTGTATTATTATTTTTTAAATTCAGAGATAAAAAAAGCACATCTTCATGAGCCATCTGGTTTAGGTAATGTCTTGTGACATGAATGAGGATGGCATTCAATGAGAAATGTGTCTTTGCCACTCATTTGTTAGTGAGCCATCCTCACTTGTTTGATATTGTGTGTTATTATGTACTGAGGCATGCAGTATTTGCAGTTTACCTGCAAATCGGACATCACACTGTCCTGTCCTGTTTTTCTCTTCCCTTTTGTTTTTTTAACATTGACATTAAGCATTCTCATATACCCTGTGTATAATATCAAGCCTATGGGACAATGCTAATCTACATTTCCAGTCAAAAAGGATGATCTGGCAAAAGGACCATGGTAAGTTTCCAAAGAGATTTGTCCACTTCCAATGTGAAATAGTGTCTGTTCCAGAGGTGGACCAGATAGAGAACAGAGCTCTGCTTAACGACCAAACAACATAGTCATAGTCCAGCCACTCAATGTCTTTAAGTGCCATGACAATGCATATGCAGATCCGGATACTATCTTTATGGACTGTTCTGGGTCCTTCACCATTCTAGATTTGTAGTAGAAAAACTTCTTTGGAAACTTACCATGGTCCTTTGATACCAAGCATTAAAACTTAATAAATTACCATAATTCAATTACATACATACCTTTGTAATATATTGTCAAAACAAATGGTCTATACCAGGGGTCTCCAATCCTGATCCTGAAGAGCTACAGGGTCTTCTGGTTTTCGTTTCAACCAAGCTCTCAGTTACTTAATTGAATGAATTATTGGCTTAATTAGTCAAGACAAACATGTGTTCTTGATCTTTAGCCATTGCTGACCTAAAGACACCTAAAAAACCTGCAGGATTGGGGCTCTCCAAGACCAGGGTTGGAGACCCCTGAACTACAGTAACCACCCTGGTGAAAACACTATTTATATTTCTTGTGTTAAGTAACATTATGATGTTTGACAGACCAGAATTATCAGATTGAATTAATTTATCACAACAGTTGTAGTCATCATAAGGATAAAACCAGTGTTTCAGTACAACTTTGTAAGATGATAGGTATGCATGTGCAATTACAAATATGACATATTTGTTTATTGTGAAATGAAGTTTATTTTGTTTCTATCTCATTCTTGTCATGTCCTTTATGAATAGCAGAGCTGTTTACTAAATGCACTGTTAGTACATCATAAATGCCCTCAACTGCAAAGTATTTTAAAATTTCTGTTGTTGTAACTTGCAATGCTTTTAAATCACAAAACCTAAAGCAGGACTGGACAGTCACCCTTGACACCAGGTTATAACAGTTATGAAGGCACCAGAATCACCAGCATACAAACACACTAGTTACACAAAGCTCTTCTTTTAGCATTGTGTGCTTGATTAAAAATAAATACATGTAGAATAAAATATGTACAATAAGCAGTTGTTATTTTATAACAAAATATTCTAGTTACCTTTAACCAAGCAGACCATTAAATAAAGTATAAACCCATTTCCTTTTTCTAAAGGGTGGCACTGGACACTTATGGATACTGCTATACACAGTACAAAAAGTATTCAAATTACAGACCGAAAGAAGGTTCTTCTTTGAGTACAGAATTAGTAACCCCATTCAAAATATCATACAGTTTATAACAATAATCACAGATAACCAATACTTAAAGGGGTGCCTGTTTTATTAACAAACCTTCACGTTTTATACTAGAAACCTGTATTGTATACTTAATGTCCTTCTTTTTGTGTCTCACAGATGGTCAGGTTTCCTCATGTTTTCACATAGCAGACATAGTTATGACTTTTTCCTTTTCTGCAATCTTTCACTTGCCACTTCCCTCTTCTCTGCACTAACACACAGTTCTTTCCAGCCTTCCTTGATGCCCGTGGGGGTCCTTTCCTCCAGTTTGTGAAGGACACTGGCTCTCCACCAAGCCACTCCATTTCCCTGCCTTCACTCTGTCATTCAGGCCTGTGGGAAACGTGAAAGCATTCATTATTGATATTACCCACAATTCATCTTATTGGTGCCAACTCCTGGACATTGTATTCATTCAAATAATTCTCAATAACAGTCTTTATTATGTTTTGATAGGTGGTTATATAATCTCTTATATTTCAGTTACAAACCACTTGTAAAAACATACATTTTAGGGATTAGATGATGCAGTGTGTTCTCTATCATTGTATGCTGGGTTTGTGTTTCAGCTTACACCATATTTAAACATATTTTACAAGCTTTTCCAGCAAAATATGTCATTTTTCAACAGCTTTCAAGAGCAGAATTTCTGAACTGAGGTGGTTAAAAATGACCACGGTGTGCAGCTATAATTTCTGTCCCCTCACATTTTTGATGAGATTTTCCATATACTGCCTCAGTGTTGTCACGTGAGAATAAAATACAGCTGCACACTCCTAGTGGTCATTTCTAAAACTTCTTCACAGCAGTTATTCATTAGAATTGGTTGAAAAAGGCCATTTTGCTATAAGCCTGATGATGTCAGCAAATACAGCCAATACAGACTGATAGAGCACACACATGATAGGGTATTAAACAGGTACAAAATGTAAATATCAGCAAAATGTTGAAGCTATAAAAGTATCCCTTTAATGAACTAGGTGATTACCACTGGATGCCTGGGTTCGAAAGTGGCTCACTTTGTCACTGCTTATGCAAGCCATTTTTCTGCTCATAAAATGCTGAAATTGGCAGCAAATAAATTATGGATGGGATCTCGTGAATTTTAATGCATGACAGCATCTTTCAGGAAAATGTTTTGGTTTCATAATAATGTTCCGACTGACATAATATCTATTACACTCTACTCTATTTTCTGAAATTCATACCAATCCAAAATGGCTTCCTTCCGCTGAAATCCCACAGCCACGTCATATCAGGTTTTGAGAGGACACTAACCAGATTGCCACGATGTCTGTCCAAAGATAAACAGAAAATAAAGTTTACTAATTCAGGCAGGAGACCTCCACCAAAGATTGATTTGACAGAATCTTTATTGCGTTTGACAGAAGGACCAAGAGAACGTAATATAATTTTTGGCCCGTATCCTTGTCCATTGAGCTCTAGAGCTGCCAGTATACTGGCTGACGGATGTAACGGTTATTGATTAATGACAGTCATGCCAGCGGCAGGACCAGTAGCACTCTGGACCACCTTCCCCATGTAATGCTGAAGTGTTTATAATGATTATAAGCAGTTATTGCCAGCGGCAAGGCAAGTGGCACTTTGGGCGACATTACCTCCCCTCGTGAGCTGGCTGAGCTGCTGAGGTGGATGCATGAGTATGATAGCTATTGCCAGCAGCAGGGCAAGTGGCACTTTGATGATTTATGGCAGCTTACAGTCAGTGGCAGCAGAGGCACCCTGGACAAGGCACATTGCAAGGTGGAGGCAGGGGAGGAGAACCAAACAAAGAAACAACAAGGAGGCATGGGCAAAGGACTCTTTATAGGAACATTCTGATTGCGTATGTGATTAGAGGCGGATCCTCCTTTCAGAAACATAACATAGTTTCCATTAAAATAATGAGTTACCATGAATTGTATGCTTTTGTACAATGCTGGGTCCTGCATTACATGCCAATATATTCAATAACTTAATACAACAAATGTCCATGCAAAGATTGATCAAAATCAGGCAAACTGTTCCCATGATACACTGTTTCAACACAATTTGATAAGCAGTTTTGAAGGTATGTAAAACATCTAAGTATGATAAAACCATTAACCAAACAATCACTAGCCAGAAATATGTAGGGCACCATGACCCTGATTCTGATACTCATGAATTAAAAACAGTGCTATTGCATCTCTGTTGCTGGAGATATACATCTGCCAGTGGGGATAATACAATACACAATCAAGGAACAAACCAAGAGTATCAGATTTTCAGATGCATATATTATATTATTTGCATGAGCAATGCAATGTTGCCTTTACATTTCCTTGCAAGCTCTTGCAGCTGAATTCCATGTTGATTTGTGGTCAGTGCTGATGTAGTAGCAATGGGTTCCATGGTAGATCCATCCAGGAGGACATTTTTTAGCATTGATGTCCTGAAATGAAAGAAAAGTCAATTTCTCTAAGTAGTATTTCTAGGGGAATGCATGAGAATGAACTGCCCCATATTTTTTTTAAACTAAAAACAATCCCATCAGTTTAATTTAACTAATCATCTCAATTGAATAATCTGTCAAGCTGTTCATGAAGCATGTTTCCATGGTGTATGAAAAGAAGGCAACAAGAAGGCAAGACATAGTCATTTAATGCAGAAAGGGAATTACATCACTGGTTGGCTTCCATGGTTTCCAAGAAATCCCATCACAATGAAACAGTTTTTGGGCACTTTGGTCAAAATGAAGAAGGCGTTTCAGGTCAGGTGTGCAGGGCTTAGGAAAGGATCTGCTGTAGTCATCCTACAAAGAAATCCCAAATCAGCTTTACTCTGTGTGCCAGAGTGTAATCAGTAATACATTTCTGTTCTAAAATCGCTTTTACCAAGTTCAAAATATCCTTGATACGCCACTGTCCATAAGTAACTACACTTGATGTGTGTATTTGTTTATTTGTACTATTGTGATAACATTTTAATGTCAAAATATGAAAAGATTACCTCTGTGGTACCAGTCTAACAAAGGCTCAGACCAATGTAGCTGCCATTGTGTGACCACTGTCCCTTAGTACAAGACGATTACCATAAAGGATTTGGTAAGGCATGATAATAAGAGTTTGCAATACAGAAGTAATGCAAAGTATAGGAGTAGATTTTGCAGTTTCATTCATGCTTAAAATTACTTGTGTTTCAGTACCTGTTTTGTGGAGTGGACAGTGGCTCTGTCAGAATGCAGGAGCTCAGTGGATCTAGGAGAACCAACAGGATACCTCTGCTGCCCTCTACTGGTAACCAGTACCTTGGCTCTTTTGCCAGAGTTAGATGGAGAGCTATCATCCTCCACTCTGAGCGACATGATCCCATGGTACTGAATACAAAGAGGAAGCATTCAAGGGAGGACAATACAGTTAGAGCGATGATAGTGAATTAAGTGAGACGAGACAATAATACAGGAATAGTTACTTGGGGGCAGCAGAAATGATCTTGGTTGCAAATATATTTCAGAATGTGCCTTCAGATCTATGTGCACATCTGCAACAATGCTTGTTTACTGTTCCCACAACAATCCATATATTGCAATCAGAGCACCGACATTGCTGCAGGAATGAGCATGATCTGGATACAGTAAGATGCTCATAAGATACATTTTCTTTCTCCTGGCCAACTTCACTGTGATATAGTGAAAACACAGGAGTCAGTTATAACTGTAAACTGTAACTGCACTTTATTGTTGTTTTTCATACACTCTCTTAGCCGTCTCTCTCTATCTCCATTCGACCGGAAAACACTAACAACCTGGCTTACGACAGTCTCCTGAATCTCACGACACTCCTTAAAGGCGTAGCTTCAATTTATTAACTAAACAGAGGAACCCTGAACATAACATTCACAACGTTCTGAGATGAATCAGCTACTAGGAACCGAACAAGCTTAGATGGGCTAAATGGCCTTCTCTTGTTCGTGCTTTTTTAAATGCTCTTATGTTCTTATGAGCACTGCAAAATGAAAGTTGAATTTCCAGCTAATTTATGACCCATGATGTGTGAATAAAAATATGGGCCAAAGCAAGAAAATCTTCTATTTTAATTTTAGATTGTATTTTATTTTTAACTCTTTATTTAAAACACCTGATGATTAATGTTTTAGTTAATTGTGTTGAACCCCGATCTAATTTAAATATGGTTTTGTATTGTACATTGTAATGTATCTTTAAAGACAATAATGCCCTCAGACAGGGCATGGAAAATTTGCAGTAATTAGAATTAACCTTTAGCCATGATCATGAATAATATATAAAAATAGTATAACCCAATGAAATTAACTTACTGTAAACACTACATCTGTCCCATTTCGTTCAACATATGAAGGATGGACCTGTTAGGAAGAAAGAAGTACTTCAGGAAGATGCTAAATAATGGAGTCAAAGAAAACATTTGTAATCATTTCCAGGTGAATTAAGTTGAGTAAATATAACTTTTTTTAACTTAAAAGCTATGGTCTTTACTAATATAGTACTCCAAAATTCCTCGTTTTATCAAAAGTTATTATTATTATTATTTTTAATCAATTTTCACCCACAATTTGGCCCTCTCAAACAACAACAAAATCCATTATAATTCATTAGCAACAGCTGGTGGAATTAGATGTAGGCTTAAATAATGCATTTGTTGTAATATTATATTACAGGTTTTACCATTTTTTCTTAAAAGCTGTGAGTATTTGAAGTTATGGTTGATAAAACAGCATAAACATGTACATTCTGGTTTCCTCACAGTCCAATTTTAGAAATATGCAAGCTTCTACAGCTTTATTAATATCTTGAACATTTCCCAGTTCATACTCAATATCTCCCCACCCCCATGTTTACCTAAAAAATACAATCGTTATATTGATTTTGACCATTTTTATAAAAGAATATCTCATCCTGAAATACAGTAGGAATTGTTAACTTTTGCAGTCACCCAAAACGTTTTTGAAAAACACACACATTATGCTTAATGCCATCAATTGTTGTTAGTTCCTTACCGTTTTCCCATTTCCAATGACCCTGAGTCTTTTCTTTGGTGGAGGTGGGTTGTATTCCTGTGATACATCGCCTCTTGTCCACCCAGTGCCCTCTACAGGGGTAAGTGAGATTTTCTCCACTTGGATTACACCATGGCTGGGGGGAGGATACTCAGCAGTGACTGGGGACGGCTGACCTCTTAGTCGAGGGACAGCTGGGACCTGGCCAGTGTTTTTACTGTTACTACACTGACCTGTGTGCAAAAAACAAGATCCACTGGGTTCAAAACACATTCACATACTGATTTTATTGTTACCCTATAACCCAGCTCCAAAAAGTACAGTACTTCCAAATTAAAATACATTTCTGTTTATTTTATTTCTCCCTAAATAAAGATGGCTGATTGTGCTGAACTACAGTACATAATGGAAATGAATTACACTATCTAAAAATATAGGATAAAATATGGTGGTATTTAGATCTGTCACTGTTTCAATCAACTGCATAGAAACCCCATCGTCCTCTATACCGAGCACAGACGGTTCCAGTACGAGTGATTTCACAGGTGTCTTCACATCAATTCATACCTTTCCTTGAGTCAGTGATTCTCACCACTAATTTCGTCTTGCTTCCTAGCACAGTGTTAACAGGGGAGTTGAGAACCACCTCAAACACCTCCTCAGCTTCTTCCAGTCTGTCACTTGTAATCCCTATGTTCCAAGTCCTGGTCGAAACCCCTGGGAATGAAAGAAAAATACATTGACTCTCAGCCACATCATCCCAGCGGTACCTGTATAGATAAAAAGACACTGGAGGTCACTGTAAATGACACCTGTCAGCACTTGCTGTGTTTATCGTGGGAGAATCTGCTAGATTGCAGCAGCAGATTATCTTAAAATTCAAAGACTTTATTTCAGATTTGTATGACATTTGAAGGAACATCTTTGAATGAACATCTAAACAGACCAATCCCACTGCCAAGCCAATTGACTCTTTACACCCATGTTGGCAAGCTGGAGAACAAAGGCCAGCCCTGCAGGAGTCCACTCTGAGCTCAGCAGGCGCCTAAGAAGAAAGACTCTTTTGCTGACTTTGCCTCCCAGATCCAGTCCGGTATTTGACAAATCTACTCTAGAAATGAAAGTGAAACACATTAATAACATACCAGGATCAAACTGGATCAAACTGGAGGGGCTGAGAGTAAAATCCTTCCTGACAGAAGCAGAGATCTCATTGACCTAAATAATAAAATATAAACACAACAAGATTAACAAACAAGAAGCTTTATTTTCTCTGCCCATTTACAGTACATACAGCCATGCTTGCAATGTGTTTAAGGCCTGTACGTGAGCTATGTGAAAATTACAATAAGTGTAAGCAAATTTAATTGAAGTTGAGATCTCTGAAGTCAAGATGGAAAGTTATATCTGTGGATATGATTGCTCTTGTTAATGATAACCTGTAGTTACACTAGTTATCCACTAGAGGAAGAGTCACACTGTCTGCATTCGCCGTGCAATTTCTGTAAGAATCTGAAGGTAATGTACATTTTTATAAAGTAACCGCTTCGAATTTACATTCATTTCATGGAGGCCTCTTATTTTATATTGTGTGTCTTTGTCAAGCACTGTTTATTTTACCTGTAAAATTAATGCTAAGCAATTATGAAGCTCATTTCAATTGTATGTTGATGCAAATATCAATTAGTTGTCACATTAGTTTTGCATTAAGATAACAAATTGCACTGAATTGAAAAGATTTATTCTCTTGAACTGTAAGACAACTAGGATTAGCATTTACCTTGATTCCAATGAAAGAAGACTCCATCGCATAGCCCTCTCTAGTGATTGGCAATGAAAGTGTCCCTACATCTTCACACACCACATACTCAGACTGGGAGAAATCGATTCGAGACCACTTCAGTTCAAGCCTGCAGAAAATTCAGTAGAATTTAATGTGAACAAAAAAGAATATACAATGTATATTTTATTATTGTTAATAATTAGTTAAACATACTAATTTTAGGATGCCGTCCACCTAGCCTCCAAAACCTGCCTTCATACTGCAGCAACAACACGATGATAATGTGATTTTAAATTAAATTTATGTTAGTTTTATTGCTCTTAAAACGTTGTAGACTGAAGTCTCTTTGTCCACGGAGCAGGGATAACACAAGCAGTAACAGTGTTTGCTTACTCTGTCCTGGACGAATACTACCTGGAATCTCTATTGGTGACTGCCTGCAAATGGGCTCAAAAGCCAATCGTAAGTGATTGTTTGGTAATTTTCATTTTGATTAATAAATAAATAAATAAATAAATAAAAATGAAAGTGTCTCACATTTGTGGAATTCCAGTATTTCCTGTTGGGTCTGAGACCAAAAACTCCAGGCTGTCAGACAGGGCCTCCAGAGATGGATTGATGACATAAAGAATATGTCTTCTGTTTAAATCCTTCTGAGTAAACCTCTGTCGAACAAAGTCTCCTTGAAACCAATAACACTTAAAATTACTGTCACACTTCTTAATATTTCATCATACTTCCTTTATGAAACTAATTTATATCATTCTTAATTTGTTAATGGTTAGTTTTTTTTTTTTTTATATATATATATATAAATTTAGTCGTTGCCAATTATTGTTATTATTTTCTCCCAATTTAGAATGGCCAATTATTTTTTAAGCTCAGCTCACCGCTACCACCCCTGCGCTGACTCGGGAGGGCGAAGACAAACACACACTGTCCTCCGAAACATGTGCCGTCAGCCGACCTCTTTTTTTCACACTGCAGACTCACCATGCAGCCACCCAGGAGCTACAGCGTCAGAGGACAACACAGCTCTCGGGCAGCTTACAGGCAAGCCCGCAGGCGCCCGGCCAGACTACAGGGGTCGCTGGTGCGAGGTGAGCTGAGGACATCCTGGCCGACCTAACCCTCCCTCCCCCCGGGCGACGTCTGGCCAATTGTGGAATAGCCTGGACTCGAACCGGCGACGTCCAGGCTATAGAGAGCATCCTGCACTCCATGCACCACTCGGGAGCCCCTCGTTAATGGTTAGTTTCTGTGATAACAGATGATGAGGAGAGGTGGGTTTTCCTGTTGCAACCTCTTGTCACTTACCTGTTGTCGCGTTTTCCAGGTAACCAAAATCAGGAGGCCGTAGTATCTGGAAGATGATCTCCTCATCCTTGGTATTGGCATCTGTTGCTTTCAAGTCTCTGGAGGAGATGTAGCTCCCGTAACGGCCGTCCTTCAACAATTCCACCTTTGATACGCACTGGAGGTGAACGATTCTAGGAGAAGACTTGTCTAGTTGCTCTACCTAGATGACAAAAAGCAAATAAGCAGGGGACTGGTGGCTTGGGACTGGTTGGGTGCTACATTGCTTTAAATACAGAATTTACATGACTATAAATTATAGGTGTAATTTGTAAATATATTATATAGATATGTACTGTATAAATTACTCAAAATGTGCAACCATAATATTATATTTAAATGTTTATAAGCTATAATCAACTACCAACGGTCATTGGTTTTACAGAAACCGATATTACACCACAGACAATAATATGAATCCTATCTTTTATTTGTGTTTATTTACCATTAATATTAAAAAATACAGAAATTGACAATATAAAACACTATCTTCAATGCATTATTTCTTGTGACCCAAAAGATTTCTGTTAATTGGATTTCATTCCCCTTTGAACTATTGATAATTGAGACCCAAATAAATCATTTCTTAAACTTTAGGAAACAGTAATAACCAAATGAAAAACAATTTACATTATAAATAAAATAACCTAAAAAAAATAAATAAATAACTTCCCAGTGCAGGTGGGCAATGTCCCTCCTTCCCGACTTTTACCTCTCATTGATTCATTCTGAATACTTTAAACCCACCCCAACTACTGAGTGGCAGCAAATTCCTACCTTTCTACCTTTCTATTGGAGGACTGTACACACTTGCGAGACTTAAAGCTATGTTACAGTTCGATAGGAAGTATTTACACACTCTTGGAATTTAAAACAGAATTGCAAATTGTGGCAAAATGTAAAAAAATGCCTACACATACAAAAACCCCAGAAGAATATGCCTGTGACCATAGGGATTTTGTTATGGAAGACAGCAAAGGAAACAAGGTACAACTGAAATGTGCAAGTGCTGTTGAGATACTATACATATTGTGACAGAAAAAAAACGCCAAGAATCTTGAAAAGTAACTGAAAACAAAAATTTCATACAGTATATAAAAACCAGATTTACACAAAAATGAAATTAATAAAAACCAAAAAACAGAAGCCCTAATTATAATGCACACAGGGTCAGGATGGATTATAAACCTTATTGTGTCATTGTAATACCTCGTTACTGATACAATGCACATAAATCAGTTACATTGCTACATTAAAATGATGGATTTGTGCTAGTACCTGGATAGTGAAGAAAACTGGCTCTGTCTGCTTTTCCCTGTCAATGAGGAAACCGTGGTTGGTCCCGTCAGAAGCCACAAAGCTGAAGCGGTCTATCTGGGAGTCCCCTCCAGTGTGTTTGTAGGCCAGGTCCCTGCTGTTCACATCGAGCTGGGTGAAGCTGTGCTGAAGCAGCGGGGCACCGCGCCGGGAGAGCTGCCCGTATCGTGGGAGCTGTGCCAGCTGGAAAGTGAGGCTGTGTGCCGGGGTGTCCGGGTCAGAGAGCTGCAGGGCCTCGGGTGGAATCACCATCATCGAGCCCTCCAGCACCAGCAGGCCCGTATTGCGGGAGACCGTAGGCAGGACACGGTCAGCAGTCTCCACAGCAATCTCCATCGTCCCATTCTGAGTGGACAGGCCGTTGCTGACGACAAATCTGGCAACGAGAGAGGCAAGGCATGCCTTCAGCATGTGTGTGTGTTCTTTTCTCGCCCCATCTACAGAAATGAAATGATAATGCACACCTATTACTATAGGGGGTTTGAGTCCTGTGTCAGCCATGTAACATTCTCAAAGCAGCCAGGGGCTCTGTCCCAGTCCTGGTCCTTTTTAACAAGGCACATAACTGTATGATGTGTTATGATGTGCTAGTACTGTGAAACTATTGAAATGTGGAACAAATTGAAGATCTGGTTTCTAGTAAACCTTTAAGTAGGTTATTAAATAATGTTGTGTGTATGCCCCTTTTGAAAATGTGTATATGTGTCAATGTAAATAAATACACCTTATTATCTTTACAGTATTTTGGCAGTAATACTTCTCATTTTGATAGTGCCTTTAAATTCCAAGCACATACCCTGCAGTCTTACCTCAACACCTCCTTCAGTGAATGTGCTCTGTTGTCATGAACAAAGCAGACAGTCTGTGCAGCGATATCCATCTGGCTGAAAGTGGTGATGGGCACCCCAGGGTAGCTGACATACTCTATGTGGCCACCGGAAGGCGGAGAGGTAATGACATACATCAGCTCTTCAGGCTTGTCAGTGCCATCCACGGAAAGCAAAGTATCAGTGGTCAACATCACCTGCTCTCCTTTGGAGATTTTGAGGGGTTTAACAAAAACAGCAATGTCTCCTGGAAGGAAGCATAAAACAGGGTCACTGCACAGTTCATTAAAGTGCAGCAGTGTTTCTGTTGCACAGGAAAATGCTACAGTAATCAGTGCATATGGGACCCACAGTAAATGTTTCCCACTTTAGGAAGCGGGATTCACATGAAATAGACCAAGCAAACTTCAGTTAGGTATGATCACAATGACTCATTCTGGTGTGAAATGTATTCTGATTTGCTTTTTCTAATTAAGACACCAATTAAACTGAAATTAATGTCTTAACTGAAATAATAATTAAAAAAAAAGATCTTCCTTTGCTAGGTGGATAATGTATGAATCTCTCATTCAATGGAGCTCTAGCACAGTATGTGTACTTTTTATATGTGCTATTTATTAGGTAGGCTAGCATAGTCCATTTAACATTTTGGGCTGTGACCACACAAGTACATCCCACATTACTGTTGCTGTGGGTTCGTCCAGGTTCACAGCTGCTGTTAAACAGTAAGTAGCGAGGTGCCCAAAAATATAGTGTTATACACTGGGGCGCCTAACTTTGTTTAAAATATGTTATAATATGGCTTGTTTATTGATAATCGACACATGTATGTTGACAGTTAAAAAATGCCTTGCTCGTCTTTGTTTTAAATCCAGTGCTGGATGCTAGAGAATGTTTTTCATGTTTTGTCATCAGACATTGCTGAGCTCAGCTATCACTGCGAATCCAGCTACTATGAGATTTTCAGAAACCATCTCTATAGGCAACGCTTGGTGCTGATAGGTTGAAACAATAAGTACCCGCACTCACACGGCAATGCTAATTGGTTAAAACACCTTATTCATGACATTATTACAGGCACTGCAGATCAACCATACATTGCTCATAGTACGTTAACAAGAGTACAGTTGTGTTCGGCAGCATCCTTAAGCACCAAAATAAATAAATAAATACAAATTGATGTGCTAAGTATGTGAAATTTACCTGCCCCGGACCAATGGAGTTGATGATATATCATGAGCTACATTGGTAAATACTGAGTCACATTTTTTATCAATCAGCATTTCTACATTTTTTTGTCATTCAGAGACATAATATATTATTAAGTTTCGATATGAAAGCTGAACATTAATATCAGCAAAGAGCAACTAAGTTACAAGTTTTTAATGAAAAAATAATTGTAACCAACTGTGACAGAAATACAATGAGTTCTGGTGATAAATCTTCCTCCCGACCTGTGAGGGCGCTAAAGAACGGGAGGAGAAGTATCTGGAAGGGCTGTCCTGACAGTTCGTTTCCGGGACCGGGAAGTGGGTCAGAAGGAAAGAAGCGAGACTGTGTTGTAAGACCGTATTGATTTGACAGGTGAACGAGGGGCAGCTGCAAGTAATAAGGCAGCTGCAACCGTTTACCTAGATATCATGCGGGATTACATATAGGTGCCAGGGTAATGCTGTTCTTTTCCTTTGTTTGGGTAAAGAGAGAGAGAGAGAGAGAGAGAGAGAGAGAGAGAGAGAGAGAGAGAGAGAGAGAGAGAGAGAGAGAGAGAGAGAGAGAAGGATTGAGAGAGGGACTGAGAGAGGAGCTCTCAATAATAAAGGAGAGATAGAGACGTGTTACGTGTTTTTGTGTTGTGTTTGTCTGTGTTGTAATTGTTTGTGTTTTTTACATCACCAGACAGTTAGAGCACATCTCCGGAGCTGTCGCCGAGGGTCAGCACAATCCGGAGCACCACTGCACTACCGTCACAAAAAAAACTTGTGTTTGCACTAAGCACCAGCACGACTGCACTCACCCAGGACTGGTGACCGTGTGTTCATTTTTGTTCGGGACTGTGCCCTGTTTCGTTATCCCCGTGCTTTACACATTGGTGTGCATAGCCGGGGGTTTATTATTTGACGGTCACCAGACCTGGATTATAAATAAAGCACCTTTTCCACTGTATACCGTTGTCTGCCTGTCACTCCTGCATCGCATCACCGCTGCACCTGTTCCCCTTCACTAGCCACTTTGCCACACCAACGTTTTCACTAAAGTAAAATCAGGCTTGTATAATTTTGAAATACCACTTCTTGATATATTTACTACTGCCTAATCTAAGCTAAAAATAAAGATTTTGGTGGGAATTGAACTTAAACTTGTTCATGGGCCCTATCTTCCTTACCTTTTTTTTTCATTCACTTAACGTTTTTCTTATTGTTTGCTAACATTAGCCACGGTGCAGACCTTGTGTCAAATCAATATGTTTGTGTCGGGAGAATTTATTGTGATTGTTTATAAATGTGGCCCATCCTCTGAATACTTTTCCATTTTTATATTTTATTTTAAAGATTTTAAAATAATGGAAAACACGGTATAATAAATATATAATGAACGAAAAAAGTGGAGAGGAAGAATATATAGTCGCGTGTCGTCCACCCCCCCCCCCCCCCCCCCCCATATTCAAAGTGCCCCTTCTGCCACATGGGTTAGGCGCCTATGGTTAGACATCCCCACGTGTCGCTAGAACTGTTTAAATAACGTACCTGTAATTTTTCTTTTCATTATTTCATTCTTTTCATTCATTAACATCCTGACAACTTTATAACTTATAACACTTATAACTTTAAACTCTGTTTCAAAGCTCTTCTCATCGCTCTGATGCACTGGGGTTTGAGATCAGTCCTCTATATCATTGTAGGAAGAGTGATTAAAAAAAAACAAAAGAAAACATAACAAGTGCTATGGCTTTTCTGTTCCCTATACATCATTGATCATTATTGCTGTGTCACCTGTTTCACAATGTGGGTAACAATCCTTACACATTTTGAAAAGAACTTTGAAACATTCTTTAAAGTTAGTGTAAAAAATTGTCAGGATGGTAACACTGAAAAGAAACAAATACAGGTACTTTATTGTGACAGGGTGCTCGTGTCACGTGTGTTGGTACAGAGCCATGGGATGTGGAATTGAAACACCAACACAGGCGCGCAGGATTTATTCACAAAATAAAGTAAATAAACAAAGGGATCATGTGACGTTACCTGCGATGGTAAAGCACAGAGGACACACAGCAAGCTGTACAAAAGGCAAAATAAAACACAGTACAAAAACTACAAAGAAAAGGTGCCACACAGGGCGAGCGCTAGTCTTATAATGAGGTGTCCCGCTCCAGGAACCGACTACACTATGTAACCCTCACTGTACATCACTTGGGATCACTCTACCCTAAACCAGTGGTCCCCAACCCATGGTCCCCAACATAATGATAATCCCTACCTACCTCCCTGCCCATTACACAGTACCAGTTGAGTAGCAGGCAATTTATAGAATCCGCTTTAGGAATGTGTTACGTCACGTTCCCATGACAATGGTTCTTCGGCTTCTGAACTGTATTTCCTTGCGCGCAAAAGAGAAGTACGGAGAGCTTTACATTTTAATAATGGCCGAACTTGACACAGGTCCTCCACAAAAGAGAGCAAGAACGTACACATACAACTTTCACACGGAAAGTGTGTATGCTTAATTTGTCACGGACATGTCAGTGTGGCGAAGAGATGCAACATTGAACGACATTTTACCACACACCACAAAACGTTTGCATGTGAGTACCCGCCGATTAGTAACTTAAGGAAAGTAAAGGTGAGAGAATTGAAGACAGCCTTGACCTCTCAACAATCTATTTTTAAGAAATGTTAGTAAGTCTAAAGCAGCTACGATTGTGTCATTCAAAATTGTGCATGTTCTTGCAAAGAACAAGAAACCATTTGAAGACGGTGAGGTCATCAATCAAGGAAGCCATGCTTGCGGCTTCTGAAACCTTGTTTCAAGACTTTAAAACCCATTCTGAAATTGTGTCTGCAATTAAAGATATTCAGCTTTCTGGAAATTCAGTAACAAGGAGGACTGAAGCAATGTCAAAAAATGTGACATGCATGCTAAAACATGATTTAATGCGCTACGAATTTTTCAGCCTACAAGTTGACGAATCAACAGATGTATGCGACACGGCTCAGTTATGCAGTTTTTGGGGATTGTAGTGTGAAAGAGGACATACTGGCTGTTGTACCATTGAAACAAAACACGCTGTGAAGATATTTATCAGGCTTTTAAGCATTCTTTACAGGAGATCGATGCCCCTCTGCAAAAACTTGTGTCAATAACAACTGATGGTGCACCTGTAATGCTAGGAAAGAAGATCGGCTTCATTGCTATGTGCAAAAATGACCCTGACACTCCCGATCACTGCATCATCCATCTGCAGGCTTTGTTCGCAAAAGTACTCAATTTTCAGCATGTCATGAGCATAGTTGTAAAGATTGTCAATTCAATCCGAGCCAGGGCACTGCAACACAGACTGATCAAGACACTGCTGTCTGAACTTGATGCACAGTACAGTGACCTTATTTTGAATTCAGAAGTGCGATGGCTCAGCAAGGGAAAAGTTTTGGAGTGTTTTCAGGAACTCCTTCCAGAAATAAAAATGTTTTTGGAAGAAATGAACACTACCAAGAGCTCAGTGATCAACAGTGGCTCACCGATTTAGCGTTTCTTACTGATTTGACTTCTAAACTGAACACCGTGAACATTGAGCTTCAAGTGAAGGATATAATTGGATCAGTGAATGCGTTCCGAAGGAAGCTTAGATTGTGGAGTGCTCAGATCAAGAAGGGAGTTCTCACACACTTTCCTGGCCTAGCAAAGAAGCATGAAGAACATGATCCCTAATGTAGTTGCCAAGAAAATAGAAACGTGCATTTTAAAACAGAAAGCAAGTGTTAAGTTGTTTTCAGTACATATATCCTGTATTTGGCTTTCTAAAGATGCTTCTTCATGAAGACAGAGTGATCTAGGAAGATGGTGCCTGCAGCATGTTACATTTTTAATATTATTGCCCATGGGTCAGTAAAGGTTGGGGACCGCTGCCCTAAACTAACCAATTTATGAGCCGGTATTCATACAATGACTCTTGCTGCTTCATAGGGCCTTGGCTGGGCATTGCCTTCACAAGCACCGCTTGTCGTTTCAGGGTTGCGCAGCTGTCGTTCCTGCACAGCAGACGCTCCCCTCCTGAGTATACGTAGATTCCCCTCTGTAGCATCACCGGATGTTTTTAAACTGACGGACACTCGGTCGAGACCCGCCCACATGCTGATTGAGGACCGGCACAGCCAATCATCCACTGCCCCTCCTCTTAACCAAACCCAGCAGGAAGCAGTCTCAATCAAGCCCCTGTCTGTAAATAATCTATTAAAATCAAACAAATCAACTCCAAAAATACACAAAATAAACCAATTTCCACATATAATATTACACCAACACTAATTCCCACCTGTGCAGGGCAATCGCCCTGCCACAGTTATTTAAACAGTTGTAGGAACACGTGGGGATGTGTAATGCTATACAGTCAGCACTCACATATCCAACACTAAAACATTTTGACTTCGGTGACTGCGTGTGACGCATATCTGATTATTTCATTTTGGCCCATTCCAACCTTTGTCAGTTTTTCAGGGAACATAAAAAATATACAATATCAAAAATACATATCTGAAAGTACAGTGTTTTAAAACAAGTTGGCTTCCATTTAGATGTACTGTATTGGTTTTGTTGGTACAGTACTATATTTTCAACAGAAGTGAATTTAATTCAGAACGATATGATTCTGAAAATATCAAAACGTGTGTACTTACTAATAATTTAAACTCACATTTGTTTAATAACGACCAAACAGCAAAATGAAATCAAAATGTTACCCATGAAAGGTAATGCTTAGCAAAAGATTAAAAAAAAAAAAAGTTTCCACAATTAAAACAGTATCCAAAGTCAGTATTCAAAATTGCAGAATATAGTGCTCGATAAGGCCCTAATGTCACAGTTCACTTGCAAATGCATAGATGCACAAAAACATAGATTAAAAAAAAATACATCACAGTATCTAAAACTGTTTAATGATTAACTGTTGCATAACTGTAGCTTGTCTCTTCGCTTTGTTTCAGCTGCATTTTCGTCATGTGAAACTGGAGGAAGCGCTGTGTAACCACAAAAAAAAAACTAAAAAAAAAACGCGCGCTGTGGGCGGGACATTCAAATAAATTGTAACATTGAAGAGATGGACTTTGTATCAGAAAACTGGTGACGGAGTTGG